>NC_141151.1:59440584-59747175 GCF_053477565.2 Lygodium microphyllum | reverse complement strand
TCTAATGTGTTTGTTCATTTGGACATCTATGAAACCTTCCTAAGCCAACAATGTTTCTCAAGGTGATCAGGTCCACAAGTCAACTTTGGCTCTTTACATGTGTAGCTTAGTATGTCTAACCAACAAAGCACCATTCCAAGTCTATTTCATAACCTAGTACATCTAGCCAAGATTAGACAGAGCACCATTCCAAGTCTATTCATAAATCACACTTGCTAGCTTGTGGGGGCTAAAATCTTGTTTAACTTACAATTATCAAAAGTACAATCCAATTTGTGAGGATACATCTAATGCAATATAGTTATCAAAGATACCATAGAGAAAATTGAATAACACCAATCAAAATACATCGCTGAGAGAAAAAGTGGATGTGTGTGCAATAGGAACAAAGTTTGATTCTAGTTATGGCGCATGTGAGCTTTTGGATGACTTGTACCTATGTGGTTTCTGAAGTGTGCCTCAATCGCTTCAATATTATAGTGTTAGGAGCTCAAAATGGATCCCATTGGATTTCATGTGCTAATGGAGCCCTAAAAGACATTTGTCGTTATTAAAGGTAGATTATGTGCTCTCGGATCCACTTTAATTTTCTAGCAAAAAAGGACATGAGAAGTGGGCAATAGTTGCTCTTGATCTGCATCTAATATATTCAACAATCAAATTTTTGCATGTCTTTACTTATATGTAGATAGTTGAGGTATATCTTTTTTATTTGAGCATTCAACAAATTTTCAACCTCTTGCTAATTGTATGATAATTCCACTATGCATCATCAGGGTAGAGGCGACTCAAAAAGACAAACAAGGGGGACCTATTCCTGGATAAGACAAGAAGGAACAGATTGTGGTGGGTCCAAGAGAACCTTGAGTAGGGGCTACTACTATCTTTCAAGGGAGGCAAATGATATTCTGAACTTGCATTGCGAAGAAGACCATGGTGAAGGAGGTGACCAATCTATGAAAAGAGATTGATACAAACATAACTAGTAATTGTAGCAAATCATTAACAGAAGGATGGACAATGTCTTCTAAAAGTAAGACAAATAGAGTGTTTCAGTAGACTGAACCTGGTTAGGCTTCTCTTGCATTGTACAACCTCACATGCAAGGATTTATTTCTACCATAAGGGAATCTCTTTAAAAAATACATGCAAACCATCATCCACAAGTAGAGAGCAAACACAATGTAAGCATAAAGATGATCTATTCTAACTTGCTCCATGTCATGTTTGGTGATAGCCACTTGAAATCTAACCATGAACTCGATTTACATGTTTCAAGATTTGTTAAGAGTGGTTGCCTTACTCACCACTAGTTTATCCATGACTATTAGACTTTGTAGGGTAGTTGCTAGTCTCATGCTTTAAACATGGTAGTGTTTGAAGAAGCCAGTATGTTAACATGGTAGGGCCTTCTCAAGGAGGGTTCGGCCTAAAGAAATATGCATACGTGGATATGGAGTGAGCATTACCAAAAAACATGAAAAAAGATGCAAGTGATTTTGTATTATATTGTTCAAATGACATATTCAATTATCTGTATGTAGTTTCTAAAAAACCTTTGCTAGAGGAAAAGGGCGTAGAAGAAAGGAATGCTTACATTATGGACTCATTACAAAAGGCAAGCTAGTTGTTCCTCACTTACCAAGAGTCTCAAAAACCAAATATTGTGCATGCAATATTGTGGTATAGTCAAGGTGAACCCCTTGAAGTGTTTGAGATACAAGACATTTATGGTTCTAAACTGGTATGTGAGTCAAGTTTTCACAATTTTTGGATGTGTGTTATGATTGTCACAAATTGGGTCACTTTGTGAGATCCTATCCAAGAAAATTAATCAAGAGAGATACAGGGATAAAGGTCTGCATTAGAAATGAAATGCAGAGAATGTTTTGGTGGATGACCAATCAAATGAAATACATTAAGACACATCACCTAGATTAGGAGGAAAATTAAATAGGACTGATATGCTTGGTCAATCAATGCTAGTGATGGCCTCATGAATGCAATAAATCTAGCATGACAAGTCCATCATCAATTTATGTGGTATATTAAACACATTGGAGAGATATGGAGGGGATCAAGACTAGAGAGGATGTATGTGTCATGTGCTGATGGATAAGTGGATATCACTTGGCATCAAATATGCAATATTGGGGGAGTACTATGCCTTCGACTATGTCTCAATACTAATTACCCCCCTAAGGTTAGTATGTCAGAGAAAGACTTATAAATCTCTAAGTCCTTTTAAACTTAACATGTCTTTTTCTTCAAACAAAATTTTGTAAAGGAATTGCAAAGTGCATAGAAAGTAATGGCTTTAGTCAAACTTGATCCCTTTGAGAAGTGGAGAGCAAGCATAAAATCTATAATGTAGCTTTGCAAAAGCCATAGGGATATTAAAGATATGATGGGTAGAAAGTCACACTATATGTTTAACAATTTAGAGGTATTGCTCTTAAGTCCTAAAAAATTTCTTATTTTCCTTTTGTGGAGTTATATTAATAATCAACAAAGTGATAAATTTCAAGTACAGAGATATAATTGAAGGCTCATGAGATGATGGTAGGAGCATCCATGCACCAATCCATCACAAAAATGAAGAAGGAGTTTCATGAAGATCTCTTCATCAATTGTACTCCATTGTTGAAATATAGCTTAAATAAGTGGAGGGTTATAAAGCTACACTTGTCACCTTTTTGGTCCTAAAAGAAATGGTAAAGAGTGATATTTACCTCTCTATTGAAAGAACTTTGGGTGTGGAAGATACATTTTTTCTTGAGAAGGATGATTTTTTTGGGGAGAAATTTAGTGGTGTGTATTTCTTGGCTAGTAGGGTAGGTGTAGCAACTAAGGTTGGCAACGTTCACTAATTGGCGCCAAGATTGAATACGAGAGAGAGAGAAAGAGAGAGAGAGAGAGAGAGAGAGAGAGAGAGAGAGAGAGCACAAACGGTGCACCTTGCTACTTGGTACTACAGGTGAATCTAATGGCCGCTTATATAGTATCTTGAAATGTGATTTTTTTAGTTTATTGTAATTGCTTGCCTAGTGCTTATAATTGTTCTATCTAGATTCATGACATCATGGCCTAGGGTGCGATTGAGAGTAAGGGCTTTATGGAATCCTCACCTTGGTTTTGAAAGATGAACATGTCCTAGTTTTGCATGAGGTATGCTCTAAATCAAGATTTGTTTCCTCTTATGTGCAAGGTATGCTCTAAATATTCGGCCTTTCTAGTAAGATATGCTCTAAATATTCAAGCCGAAATATTTTGCCCTTTCTCATCCTGCCCCGAAGGTCACTTTCACCATATCTCACCCTTTCTGTTATGCCAGTCTATGTTTGGCATGGCATCTCTCATCTGGCATCTCAAGGGGCTCCTACAAGGTCAATTAGAGAAAAAGAAAACATAACATATGAATGCTACGTGTAGAGAAGTCATTAATCGACGGGGAGGTCTAGCGTCAAATACATAGGAATGCATAGGCTGATGGAGAGAATGCCAAAACCTCCAAAATTGAATAATGACCTATTGTTTGGGGCAGGGGAAAGGGGGGACTTTGTGTAGAAACACAGAGAGAAGATTGGGTGAATGAGGCCTTGACTGCTTCGATCTTCTAGACCTGATAGAGTATTGACCTTTGGGGGATTGGACCTTTGATCTTTGGTCTTCTTCTTTGCGTCAGTTCTCACAATCTCTAGGATCACGATGGTCTTTGTGGTGATTAGACTAATAAGAGCATTGGTATTTTGAGCTTTGATAATCCTCATCACTATTATCAAACCTGAGGAATCATCGATCCATTTATTACTCAAAGTGTAAACACACAAAGAGACTGCTGCCTTTTGATGTCAGGCTTCATGAATGTTGCATGAATGGAGTGGTTAGTTGCACTGCTACAAACCAAGATGTGAATACTTCGTAGATGCTAAAAATAGCTTGAACAATGCAAGAAAATTTCTATTTGATGAACCTGGGGTTGAAATATAATGTTGTCAACTGGGATCAGCAATTGGCCACACTCGAATGGCTGATTGATGTGTAACACCTGCACAAAATCACAAGGTATGTGATGTCTCCTCTTCATGGAATTTGTGTTGATACAGTCAGGACCTTGTTTGACATGTTTGCCTAATTGTCTGTCAGATCCTGCATGAGTGGTTTGTGCTTAAAGTATGATGAAACATGGCAATAATGGAGGCTATATGTTGAAGGAAGATCTGGGTGCTTGAGAGAGTTAGCCAAGCTAATAGTAAAGGACATGCTGGGGGTTAGATATATTGAAGTGATGAAACATTGCATGTGATTTGCTTGTATAAGGCTTGAAACCACTGATACACTTGCTTGCTTTGGACTTGTTGAGAGAGACTTTTCTACTGCAGAAATTGGTTGTTGAGTTTGCCAACTTGGACGAGCATAGGAAGTATTAGTCCAAGACCATTTTAGGTGTTCTGTTTGGCCTTGTGTAACGTGTCCACCTGTTCTCTTCAGGACACGTCTTAGTAGTCCATCGGAAAGGAGATCTAGAAAGCTCCGACCGGCACTCCCATGGAATGTTACGAGGTTTGCGATCCAAGACTTTCCACGTCTGCCACGTAGTGGAAGTATTCTGGCTGTTCCCACTTAGGACCGATCTAAATCAGGGTTTTCCCTAATGGTCATTTCCTAAACAGCAACTAGCGTCAAACACCGAGCGAACTACTTTACTTAGAAATATCAGGGCCGAAGCAAATTCATGCTGCACTTGGTTCAAGGAGAATGCACTACAACAAAAAGGGTTCATAGATGCGCTTGTAGACGCAATATTTGAATTGTGAAAAAAAATGTCGGGCGCGTTTATTAACGCATCTATTTGCGCATCTACAAAATCGCGTCTAAAAGCGCGCTTATGATCAGAGTTACGCGCACACTTAGACGCGCCTATAGACACGCGTATAAACGCGCTACGTAAATATATAATCATATTTATAAAAAAGTGGACATATTCATATTGTGCATCTATACAAGCATGTATCTACGCCTCTAAAACCGCGTTTACTTTAACGAGAATAGACGCGTATTTATCCTGCAATTTAGACACGCTGATAGACGCGCAAAACAGAGGTATGAAAAAAAAACCAGAGAGCATGTGGCTTTGCAAGCCACATGCTCTCTGGTTTTTTTCCCCCCATCAACATCAAATTGTATGCTTAGGGAAAACAGAGAAAGATTATTTCGAAGATTGGATACTGAAAACAAAACAATGTATGTAGCACACGAAATTTCATATATATAGATGAAACATTTTTACATTATGAGTTCTAGTGCTTGTGACGTCATGGTCGCAAGCTAGTATGGTCGCAAGCACTAGCTGAAAGTAATACATATCAAAAATGAAAATTACAAGCCAAGGGGAGGCATGCATGCATGGGGCTTCTCTATATCTCCTCAGAAGAGGCATCATCATCGCTACTACCACCGCTGCCTATGCCGCTGCCGTTGCCGCCACCGCTACTGCTAGTCCCCCCTTCGCTACCCTCAACTGCATCAGGGTTCGCCTACACAAAGGATTAAGGTATATAAATACCATTACAAACAATAAATAAGAGTTATCTATACTTTTCATGTAAAAAATAAAACATACCTCTTCTGGTGGTGGAATCCTCATGGCGCGATTATATTGCTCCTCCGTGATGAATCCCTCCTCGTAGAAACGCTGCCAAGTGGACACCCGTTTATGACCTCGATGGTAGTCTACCTCTCTAGGAGTAGGCATCCTACCAACGATATGATACTACAAAACAATTTGAACATACAACATATTAAAACACACTACATAATGAAGTGAAACAAATTACAAAATTTAATTTAAAAAAAGAAATCAAATAGTACTTACAAACTCAGCCTCCCATGACTCCTTGCCACCCGATCCATAATGCAAAGATCCCATGGTTGCCATCTGGATACGTCGCGCCTCTGCATGCTGGCGCCTTGTCATTTTCTCCACTGCTCTCTTCTTGGCCTCTTTCCACTCCTTGCGGTGGCAATTGGGTGGTTGGCCATATCCCGGGCGCCCCTGCTCTTGTCTCCGCAATGATTCCTTGGCGCGTGTCATAAGGTGAGACCTCTTGTTATGAAGCGTGTCTCTCACCTTTGACCATCCCTAATCATCTGAGAATCATGAATTCTCGGGATTAGGGTACCTTTTATGTACTGCTCGCACCACCTCTTGCCACAAACCATTTTTTTGGTGCTTGAAGGGAATCATGCAATCTTTGTATGTGGCATGCATGACACTCCTCAAGTAGGCTATCACTTCCCTTCCCTCAAAGTCATGCAAGATACCACCAACATCAGTGATAGAGTAGTACATTTGTGGAGGCTCACCTCTCTCATTTTCCAGTGAGGGTGATCGAGAGCCACCACCTAAGAAACCCCCACAAAGCCCTCGACCTCCTCGTCCTCCCGTATCATTCTCCCTCCTCCCTCGATGTGCAGTACCCTCTACCTCACTCGATACATGTGCTTCTGCAAATGCACGTGCTTCGGCCGATCCATGTACCTCAGCTGATCCCTATATAGGCAAAGATGTGATAGGTGTCCCAGACATCACATTGAAAACCTCATCTGCAGTGGGAGGGCGACCAAGATATTTGGTCATCTCCCCCATGAATTGCTCCTTGTTGAATGGGGTGCTGGAGGATCCAGGATTCCACATCTACACAAGAAAAATCATATTACGCTGTGTAGATAAAACATATTACATACAGCGTCTATACCTACATCTCTGTGCGTGTCTATACCTACGTCTCTGTGAGCATCTATCAGCGCGTCTCTGTGGGCATCTGTCAGCGCGTCTACTTTCGTGTCTATAGCTGCGTCTACACTGTCATCTAGACGCGCTGAGAGACGCGCACAGTCCCACCATTTCTTCTCAAACTTGCTTTAAAAACAAAGATAAAAAACCTCCATAGATGACAAGATCCAGCATGTGAAAAGAGAGAAGAGAGAGACAAACAAACAGAGAAAGCAAACAAGATTGAGAGAGAGAAGAAGAACTCACCTTCTTTGCTTGTTCCAACAGGTGGTGGCGGCTAGATTGCAAGCTCCTTGTCCTCCTTCTCCCTTCCCTTGGTTAGTTGCTTCAATCTTGTTCTCTTCCTTGCTATTTGTATCTTGTTCTTTACTCTTTGGCTCTTCTTTCCTCCTATCCTCTTTTTACTCTTATTTCCTTGCCTCATTGTCTTCATGAATTGATAGATAGACACGAGTAGTGATATCGATCTCGAATTGCAGAAAACGCGCAAAAAACGCAGGAAAGCACAGGTTTGAAAAGAAAGCCACAACTTTTTTTAAATATTTCTATACTTGTGTGGCGCGTCTGTCAGCACGTGTAATGGCGCGTGTATATGCGCAGATAATTCTTGTTACACGCGCTTATAGACGCGCAGGAACAATTTAAGGAATCAATACATGCATTTAGGGAATCAATTGACCTATGTGGTGACATATATAACAAAGCTTGAGGATAAGAGATAACACATTGGCAAGTCAATTGGCACATATATATGTAGTGACTTACTAGACCATCCCACTTACAATTGCATATTATCCCACTTACGTATCAATAGGTAGATAAAGCACGAATGGTTTTTAGCTAGAGAAAGATAATACAATGAAGGTGCACACGAAAGAGATAGAGAAAGGCATATTATCCATCAATCAATCAAAGATATGTACATGAAGTGACTTGATATAGTAATTAAAGTATCGTCATTTTTAGGATGCTCCATTGACTTCTGCAAGTTCCTATAACATTGAAGTAGAATATAGCCAACCACACTGTCCATGGAAGGAAAACTTGGCCTCATCAAATTAACCAAGTTAATTTACTTATACATTTCATAGATAAGAGATTTGTAGTTGGCTTGTTGGTATTAGTCACCAACAAGTGGACACACTGGCTAAAGATGATGAAAAGAGGACATGTGCACATTGGTTACATGTGGTCCACCTTATCTAAAATTATATGTGAGCTATAAGTGCACCTTGACATGATTGGAATAGCTTGCATATGCACAAGCCAACTGATTTGCATCGATCTACTCATGCTATGAATTGGCATGCATGGCTAGGTTAAGTGCACAACATTAAATGAGACATGTGAGTGTATTGATTAGTTCTCTCTCTCTCTCTCTCTCTCTATATATATATATATATTGCAAATGCACAAGTCAACCTTTGATTTATATATACATCCAATCATCATGCCCTATCCAATCACATTTGTATAGGGCATGATTGGATGTATATAGGGCATGAAATCACATATATGTAATTAGCTTTGAATGATTTGATATATATTTGTAATACTCAGAAAGAAGTAAAGTTGGTAATGTATATCATGTCCTATACATATATATGCCCTATACATGTATATCATGTCGTATATACATGTATATCATGTCCGTATGATACTATATATGTATATCATATCCTAGCATATGATCTAGGTGTAATTATGTCGTATATACATCCAATCATGCCCTATCCAATCATGTCCTATTCAAAAAAATACTAGCTGTTAAGAGGTTTGGTCATATTCAGGTAACCTCTTGCTTGCATGATATGTTTTAAACTAAGAATCTTGGGAAATTTAAAGAAAAGATAGGATTCTTTGCCACCCAAGCCTACCCTGCTTACTCTATTGTTGCCTGAGAGATTGTTGCAGGGGCTTTCCCCAATTATGAGGTCAATCTTTCCCACTGCATCCACAATCTCAGCGGACTTATCATCAGTAAGATCTCTAACATCATCCTCCATTTGAAATCGGCCTGTTTGTAAGGTTTTGTTCCACTAGCTGGCTATTATGTTTTTACATTTATCATTGATCTCCACAATAACAACAACCTTCAAAATTATACCCAATTTATGCAATGCCACTTCTTTCCCACCAAGGCTCGAGAATAAGGATAGAACTGTTAAACCTTGCGGATATAATTCTTTCAGTGGTGAAAGACTGTACGCAATAGTATTGACCTGAAATGAGTTGCCCAATGCATCATACCGATATGAAAGGGTAGAGCAGTCTCAAGTGTGGTCACGATCATATCCAAGCACCAGCTCAATCTCATGGGGTTCAAGTGGGGCAGCTTGGCCTGGACTGACCCAAACCAATTTCCATATTTTGCATTCCAGGACAATCTCATGTTGAAGATAAGAAGGTATCTTGCTTTCTTTGTGGGAAGAAAATATTTTTCTCATCAATCCACATATAGTGCTAGGGGCACCCCGTGTGTTTATGTAATTTATCTTCTCTCTCGGATCCCATGGGGGCCAATACTTCTTTGTTTTCGGAAGCACCTCAAAGATTGTCATGGGAGCAGGGGGAAGGATCAACCTTCTTCCATCTACTGGAAGGTTATAAACATAACCATCTCAGCCTAGAGCATGCTGAAAAATATCTAGAGTCCGTGAACTCTGGATCTATGCCATTAAAATGCCGTTTGATGGTCTCCCACTCTGAATTGGGAACGTTCTCAACATTTTCAAAATAGAAAAAGGGAGGGCCTTCCATCAAACTATTCAATGGTTTTGGCTTGCCTTTAAAAAAGCCAGGAATTCCAAACCCAATGCCCTTTTTGAACTTGAAGGGTGGGATAGAACCTAGATGTGGACGTGATGTTTTTCCATTCATAGATTGAGTCTCGAGCCATAAAACACTCGAGTCTTCACTGGCACTTTTATCCAAGTCTAAAGTAGGAGTAATGCTGATCTTTATTTTAAGGCCCAAGTAAGTGTACCATAGCTTAAGGGCTCTTTCATCTACCCAATATATTTTGCTACAGACATCTCGTGAGGGTCTAGCATGTCTAGTTATTTGAACACCTCGTGAGGGTCCAGCATGTCTAGTTTGATCTTTTATCTTTTACGACTAGTGTACATTATTCAATGCACTTTGGTGTGAGGGTAAACATCTTCAAACTCAACGTATAGATGAAAAGAGAAATACCCAAGATTGTGGTGTCCTTGCTCACTTCGAGGATGCCAATGGTACTTCGAGTAATTATTAACTCTATTTTTTTAATTCAATGATTCAATGTGTATTCTTAATTCTATGGTTTTTATCATGCGCACACGTGCATGCTCAAGAATCAATTTCAGGTGGTTAAATAATTATTAACTTTGATTTTTTAATTATGTGAATTGCAATTTTAGGTGGTTAAATAATTGTGTGTCTATTGGTGCTTCTATATTAGCGTCTATTTGCGCGGATATATAGACACACAATTCGCGTCTATTTACACGCACGTTTACACGCACTTATAGACACTATGATAGACGCGCCCGACTTTGCGCGTCTAACATGCGCGTCTATGCCTCATTTATGTTGTAGTGATGGAAAACGAGAGGGATGCAAGGCTTGATCTCTCTGCCATAAGGCATAGTCCCTTCCGTTTCCCTAAAACAACGTAAATCGGAATTACTATAACCTAGATTCTAGGTCAGTACCCTTGTTGTTCGTATACTTTGAAACAATCTTCTTGCTGTCATTTATGATTGAGAAAAGTTCCCGGTCAATCGGGACCACCCATCCATAGGACGGACCATGGCCACATCCACCACACTTTCCTCAGGTTGTTTTAGTTGTCTAATTACCTACAACATTTAGCTGGACATGCATCAATCAGCTTCCTTAATTAGCCTGTTAGGCACCGGTTCCTTCACATAATCGTAGCACTTGACATAGAAAAGCAGTGTCAAACAAGCTCCTTTTTAATAGGTTATCATATTTATCTTTGAAATATATTTATAAAGTCTATCCCGTAGGCTTATCCATAATCCTCCTGAAGGCTATCCAGCAATCCACAAGGATTCCTAATCTAAGATTCTGCCAATAGACTAGTATGCGGGCCTCGAGATCCAATCCCAGTCACGTTGGACTCTTGTGTAGGGCCGGGAAGGCGAGGGATTACGGCCAGAGCCCCCCCTGGCACCCAAGCGTCCTCCTGCTCCAAGTAGCGCTCAACCGAGAGAACTCTTGCGCCGGGTTCGGTCCACCTTCCCGACGCAGTTAACAACTCCCTTGGTTAGGGTCAGGCAGGCAGTCGGGGGTAATTGAAGCTGCCTCTCCCTTCAGGCCTTCAACCTAAAGCATTAGATATGTTTTCATCATTTAATTCTTTGAGCAAAAAAAGCAAATAGTGCTCTCTAAACTATTACAAGCACAATCATTTCCAGTGGTCGTTATTTTGGCCAACTGCTAAGGAGTGAATCCTTCTTTCCGAATGCATCCAGCACTCAATCTGGGATCAATTGTGACTCGGAAAGATTCCAAAGGGTTTGTTTGTTAACCCTTATGTTCTTGGGTTAGGGCCGTACCCTATTAACCCAACTTAACCAATACCTTAAGTTCTATTAGCAGTAAATATGTTATTCCAATTTACTGATTGGTCTTTTGCTTCTAATCCCCTTATCTTGATTCTTTTCCCAAGAAAGGGGCTATGTCAGGATAACTACTCATTCTCTTGCAAGATAAACTTGTGCAAGAATCTGCCAATCTCATTCCAAGGAATTTGGCCATTCCCTTGTGATCAAATCACAAGATCATGCGACTCTGCAACATGTTGCACAAGTGTCGCATCTAATCCATGGGACTCTTTTAACCATCGAACGGTGCCTTCTAATCACGAAATCATGATTAGATAGGAAACAGGGTTAGGGTGTCTTCATAACAATCTGTTCTTGATTTCACTAGGCCGACATTGTCGGTCCTAGGGTTCCAAATTCAAACCGAGTTTCATCTTTTTAGCGAGCGATCCTTAGGGAGAAGCCCTAGATCGTTTCTTGTAAATATGTCTTATTGTCCCTACATTCTGTGAATGTGGGTAGGTCTTTAGAGATACGAGAGTTTTATCTTGGCAATAAGTGCGACTAGGTCACATCCTCAACGTGCTAAACTCTAGTTAGCACTTTGGGATATATTGCATCGATTTAACCCTTCCTAAGCGACTCCTTCACGGTTTTAGGTGTTTAGGGTAAACCAATTTACTTTTCTATTCATGAAGATATTATCTTGATCAAATAGGGGAAAAAGTAGTTGCATTACAATACCATTCTCGTAAGCACACAATTTATTGCCTACGTATGTTTAGATTTACAGTCCCTAACTTTTTTTGTTAGGATCGAAGTGTATGTTAAGTTATGGCATAATTCCTATTGCTCCTTCTATAACGTGCAATCAAGATTCATGCTACTAAGCTTGAGGGTTTTATGATTAAAATGAACCATGCAACCTTTTTCTACTTTCATTTTTAAATGAGTTATTCGTATGCTGAACTTACACAATCTTTCGTAACTACTTACATAATTTGATTTGAGTTTTATGCCAATTTCCTAGAGATTAATCTACTTCATGCAGCCCTAGAATCATTTCCATGCCTTGCAATTTCCTATGGTTATTAGCAACCTTCTTTAAAGAATCATTTCGAAGAAAAGATGTCTAATAATGTGATATGCGATTTATTCTTTCCATGCATAATCGAAGTGTACTACCATAATTTTGACTTGTGAAGATGGTCATTAGTTGATCTAAATTTATTACTTTGTAATGCATAAAAACCATTTGCTAACAATGCATAGAGATCTTATGCTTTCTTTTTTTGTTCGATTCATTGAAAAATAGCAATGACCGAATTCTTCAATCGTGAGCTATTAGCCAAAGTATTTCAATCGAAAAAGTACATCCTAATTCCATAAATGATCCATGCACAGTTGTAATATTATGACGTAAATCAAAATTAGGAAGAAAACCTGGACTTGTGGTGAAATGTCCACATGGATGCTAGGAGATGATCCTCCTGCAGTTGCACCTTGTGCCTTTTTAGGAGCCATCGAGACTTCGACCTTCTTGCCTTGGCCGCAGACTTATGATCTTGGCCCGTCTCATTCGCACGCAAAACTCCTTTTTGAGATTCGGCTTCCTTGACCGATTGCATCGTCTTTCGAAATCAAGATTTAGAAGGCTTTATAGGCTTATGGGAGTTGAAATGGGAAAGGGTTTAAAACCTAGCTAATATGGCTTTTGGGAATTGTAAGTAAAAGGAAACTTAGAAATTCCAGATATAATAGGCCTTCACAAAATAGGATACAATGGTTTTAAAAGGCTTGTGTGGGAAGGGTTTTAAAAGGAAACCCGGGGTTAAAACCTTGTGGAAATGTTATGGAAAAGGCTTAAAATCCGACTAGTATGAGCTTTATGGGGGATGCAAGGAAAATGGTTAATTCCCGAGGATGCAAGGGAAATGCCTTAATTCCGAGGGTGTAAAGACCGCTTTGTAGGGCTAATGAAAAAGGGGTTTTAATCTTGGCTATTGCAGATCCACAAGAAGGGGGTTAAAAAAAGAAAAGAACCCAGGCTATGGTGGGATTTAAAGGGGATGCAATGGGAAAAAAAAGGGTGCTTAAAAACCAGGGGATAATAAAACCCACTTGATAAGGCCTATGAAAGCCCAAGGAAGGGAGCTTTAAATGGGCTTTGTGGAATGAAAAAGGGGGGAAAAGGGGTTAATTCTTGGGGTAAAAACCCCTTGTGTAAAAATGCAAGGGGAAAAAAGGGGGCTTAAAGGCCCCCCCCCCTTAGAAGCTTCTAAGGCTTCTAGCCTTAGCATGTGGCAGGACTTGAGGACGGCGGCCAACTAAGAAGGTGGCGGCATGTAATGGCCTCTGATTGTTGGCAGTGGCAGCTCAGTCTTCAGACGACGGCTTCTCCAATCGGTGCAGCTGGTGCACGGCCTTCTCAGCCCCACCTCTCACAACATGGCTTGGCGACAACTTCCTCCTCCTCCACGTCCGATTGCTATCAATTAGCCTCATGTCCCTCACAACTATCACGATATTATTTTCCTCTATCTCTCACATGACAACGACTGCAGCGTTACGCTCCTCCATGGCTCCCTCGTTACTCCCCCCCCAAGGGGGTTTTTATAGGCTAGGGAGAGGGACCCCTCCCCCCACCACGCGGCCTAATGCATGGCTTATCCTCCCCCATGTCGTATACTTAGTCATCAGCACCATACCCCTCTCCTCCAGCACGGCCTTCGGCTGGGGGAAAGAAGGGATAATTAAAGAAAAAATAATTTTCCATAAATTAAATCAATTTTCTCTTGACCTCCTCCCAAGAGGAGGTTCACATGAAGATATGCAGTTTCTCTTTTTTTGATCTAGTTTTTGCCAATCATGATATGTCGTCTACACTTGCATCGTCCGTATTTTCAATGTCGACATTGTCATTGCATGAGACTCACACGGCTGATAATATTTTCAGCAGAAATATTACATTATCTCCCCCCTGGAGGAATCGAGATGTCCTCATCTCGAGATAAATTGGGGATATTGATGGTTGAGAGTGCTTTCATCTATCCAAGTGGCATCCTCCTCAAGATAATCTTTCCACTGGATGAGGCATTCTCTCAAGGTTCTGGATCTTAGTTGTCTCTCCCTAACATCTAAGATCCTATCAAGCCATAGTTCAAGGACTCCTTGACTAGGCATTACAACTTGTTGGTCATCAAGTACATGACTAGGATTTGGTACATACTTCTTCAATAGGCTGATATGGAATACATTATGAACCCTCAGGTTCTCAAGGAGTTGCAGTCTATAAGCATTAGGTCCTAGGCACTTGAGGATTTTGTATAGTCCAGAGTACCTTGGACTTAGCTTCTTGGACTCTCCTAAGGATAGGGAGCTGTTCTTTGGGCGTATGCGAATGAAGACCATGTCTCCTTCCTCGAAGATTCTACCTTGATGCTTCAAATCCGCATATGCCTTTTGTCTATCCTTGGCAGCTTGGATGTCATGTCTTATTGACATCCAACTCTTCCAACATCTACCTTGAAGCTTCAACCCTCAAGGTTGGATCTGAGAAGTTTAGGGGACTTTGACAGTCATGACCATAGAATGCTTGAAAAGGGGTCATCTGAATGCTTTATTGGTAAGAAGCATTGTAGGCAAATTCAACCAAAGGCAAGTATTGAATGTACCTTTTTGGTTTACAACAGCAGTGTGCCCTTAGCATATCCTCAATGACATGATTGACTCGCTCCGTTTGGCCATCAGTTGGGGATGGTAAGCTGTGTTAAAACAGAGTTGAGTCCCAATGGCTTCGAAGATAGCTCTCCAGAAGTGTGATGTGAAGAGAGAATCACGATCATTAATGATTCTCCTGGGTAGCCCATGTAGCTTGAATATCTCCTTGATAAACAACCTTGCAATGTCTGAGGCTTTATAGTTTGTCTTTACCGAAATAAGGTGTGCAACCTTAGTAAGCATGTCAACCACAACCATGATGGAGTTGTATCCTCCCTGAACTTGGGGTAGGCCAATGATAAAGTCCATACTGATGAATTCCTGTTTCATTTGGGGAATGTCGAGTGGTTGTAACTTTCCTGGCATTTTGACATGTTCGGCCTTGATAAGTTGACAAGACAAACACTCAGTGACATATTTAAGAATGTCACCTTTAAGTCTCTCCCAATAGTAGCTCTTTCTAACTGCATTGAAAGTCTTGGCATAGCCATGATGCCTTGAGAAAGGGGAATCATGAGCTTCCCACAATATCTTCTGCTTAAGTGACTGGCTTGCCGGTATACATACTCTCATTCTATAGTAGACAAGTCCACTATTGATAGAGAATTCATGATACTTAGCCTATAGCTTTTGGTCCTAGTCCTTGATAGAGATCTCCCTTAGCATCTTTTGATAGGATGGATCATGGCATGCTTCCTCTCTAGCTAGCTCAAGTATTGGGTTGTTTGGCATGGACACCTTTGTGGCTAGAGATCTAGCTGTTGATGGGTTTTGCAAGATTAGAGAATTAAGGAATGCCTTGCGACTGAGTGCATCGGCAACTACGTTCTCCTTTCCAGGTCGGTACTTGATTTCAAAATCATATCCTCCAGCACTTCAATCCACTGACGTTGCCTCATGTTGAGCTCGTTCTAGGTAAAGATCCACTTGAGACTTTTATGATCAGACACTAGTGTAAACTTGTTACCCAATAGATAGTGTCTCCAAAGCTTTAGGGCATGGATGACAGCTAACAGTTCTAGATCATGGGTAGCATAATTCTTCTCATGGCTCTTCAGTTTCCTTGAAGAGTATGCTACAGGATCACCTTCCTGCATGAGCACACATCCTAAGGCAAGTGTGCTAGCATGAGTTACTACCTCGAACTCCTTACTGAGGTTTGGAAGTTTTAGGATAGATGCTAATACCAAACTTTGCTTCAATCTATCAAAACTAGATTGTTCGGTAGTTGACTATGCAATGGATGTTTGCTTCTTGAGTAGATCCGTCAGAGGTACTGTAATCAAAGCATAGTTTTTTATGAAGACCCCATACCATCCTGTCAATCCAAGAAAATTGTGTATTTCCTTGACAGTTGTTGGTATTGGCCATTCTAGAACATCTCTAACTTTGGCCGGATCCACTAAGATTCCTTCTGCTGATACGATGAATCCCAGATATTCAATCTGATGCTTGAAGAATGCACACTTCTTCATCTTAGCATAGAGCTTATGTGCTCTCATTGTCTCAAGGAAAATCCGAAGTTGGGGTTCATGATCTTCTTCCTGTTTGGAATAGACTAAAGTATCGTCGAAGAAGATGAGTACGAAGTCGTCAAGCTATGGTCTAAAGATATCCTGCATTAACCTGTTGAAGGTGGCAGGCGCATTCGTAAGCCCGAATGATATAATTAGGAACTTAAAGTGACCATATCTTGTATTGAAGGCCGTCTTTGGGATATCTTCTTCCTTGATTCTTATCTGATAGTAACCAGACCTCAGATCAATCTTGGAGAAGATCTTCGCACCCTAAAGATGATCAAGGAGCTCATCTATTCTAGGAATAGGATACTTATTCTTGACAGTTGATTGATTCAACCCTATGTACTCAATACACAGTCGAAGGGTTCCATCTTTCTTTTTCTGGAACAGTACTGGAGCTCCCCATGGTGAATTTCTAGGATGGATGTAGCCCTGATCTAGCAATTTCTTGAGTTGTTCATTCAGCTCAATTGCTTCCAGGATGGACATTCTATAAGGTCTCTTTGTAATTGGCACAACTCTTGGCACTAGCTTGATCTCATGATCCACTTCTCTTTGAGACGGAAGTTTTGTCAACTCTTCAGGAAATACATCCGCGTATTCCTTTAGTCATGAAGGTCCTTCACTAGATTCCTGCTTCTAATCTAATTTATTGAGCTTAATCAGGTAGACAGGTAGTCCCTTTCTAACTCCCTTTATAATCCGAGATACTTTGGCCAATTGTATTCTTGGCTTTCCAACCTCTCCTTGAGTTGTGACCAATTCCCCTTTAGAGTTTTGAAAGGAAATTTAGCCCTTTCCAAAATGAATGTGGGCATCATTAGGTTTAAGCCAATCCATTCCAGGTAGACACTCATGGATGCCTAGGTTCATGACTCTGAATTTGACTGAAGTCGTCTTTCCTCCCAAAAAGAATTCCACACTACATTAGATATTTACTTCAGCCTTTAGCCAAGTGACCAAATCACTTTACTACTTTATCAATATTCACAGTCAAGACAATCATTGATAAAAAGAAGTCTTATTCCATTCATGTGGGTATAGCCCTTTCGAAGTACAATTATTCTTGGGTGATGGACAAGCTGATACATTAATTCGAGGAGAATAAGATGTTGTTGCATTTAGCTATACATGAACTGACTAGTAGTACGGATTGGGGTCATCGATTTTTAAGAATCGATAAGTCATTGGAAGATTAGGGTATCTTTTCCTTTGATATCCGTTCTTCTCATGACATCCCAACACCTTGATTCGGTCGACAGTGATTACTCGAATCACTTCCCCATACACATACTTATTCTGATTAACCCTTTGACCTCCGATATGTAGGGTCGCATTTGCGTGAGCCTCAATAAAGACGAATAGCTTCACGATCTTTAAGTCCTCCACCCACTTGATTCTCTTTAAGTTAATTTGAAGGCACGTAGGTTGATGGGAAGCTATGTAATAGATCCCTGAAACACCCATCCATCTCCGTTCCACGTACACAGGCGATGGATTGTAAATGCGGTGTAGGATGTTCATCATCTCAACCCTTTGTCGATAATCCAGGGAATGCATCGCAATCATAAACATGACTCGGAACACTAAGAACATGTTCCATGCTTCATAATTCTGTAAGATATCATCGAAAGTAAGGAAATGTTCGGAACAACAACATTTGCTTTACTTCTTCTTATTAAGATTTCTTAAAAACAAATCCTTCATTGGTTAGCTTTGATACCAACTGTAACATGTCCACCTGTTCTCTTTAGGACAAGTCTTAGTAGTCCATCAGAAAGGAGATCTAAAAAGCTCCGCCCGGCACTCCCATGGAATGTTATAGGGTTTGCGATCCAGGACTTTCCGTGTCTGCCATGTAGCGGAAGTATTCCGGCCGTTCCCACTTAGGACCTACCTGAATTAGGGTTTCCCCTAATGGTCATTTCCTAAACGGCAACTACCGTTAAACCTCGAGTGAACAACTTTACACAGAAATGCCAGGGCCGAAGCGAATTCACAATGCACTTGGTTCAAGGAGAATGGGAAACGAGAGGGATGCAAGGCTCGACCTCTCTGCCATAAGGCATAGTCCCATTCTGTTCTCCTAAAACAGCATAAATTGGAATTACTATAACCTGGACTCTAGGTTAGCACCCTTGCTGTTCGTATCCTTTCAAACGATCTTCTTGCTGTTATTTATGATTGAGAAAAGTTCTCGGCCAACCGGGACTACCCAACCATAGGACGGATCCATGGCCACATCCACCGCACTTTCCTCAGCTTGTTTTAGTTGTCTAATTACCTACCACATTTAGTTGGACATGCATCAATTAGCTTTCTTAATTAGCTCATTAAGCATCGGTTCCTTCACATAATCATAGCACTTGACATAGAAAAACAGTGTCAAACAAGTTCCTTTTAACACGTTATCATATTTATCTTTGAAATACATTTATAAAGTACAGCCCGTAGGCTTATCCATAATCCGCCGGAAGGCTATCCAGCAATCCACAGGGATTACTAATCCAAGATTCTGCCCATAGACTAGTATGCGGGCCTCGAGATCCAATCCCAAGTCACGTTGGACTCTTGTGTAGGGCCCGGAAGGTGAGGGATTTACGGCCAGAGCCTCCTTGGCACCCAAGCGTCCTCCTACTTCAAGTAGTGCTCAACGGAGAGACCTCTCACGGCGGGCTCGATGCACCTTCCCGGCGCGGTTAACAACCCTCTTGCTTAGGGTCAGGCGGGCAGTCGGGGGTAACTGAAGCTGCCTCTCCCTTCAGGCCTTCATCCTGAAGCATTAGATATGTTTTCATTCTTTAATTCTTTGAGCAAACAATGCAAATAGTGCTCTCTAAACTGTTATAAGCACAATCATTTTCAGTGGTCGTTATTTTGGCCAACTGCTAAGGAGTGAATCCTTCTTTCCAAATGTATCCAGCACTCGAGCCAGAATCAATTGTGACTCGACAAGATTCCCAAGGATTTGTTTGTTAACCCTTATGTCCTTGGGTTAGGGCTGTATCCTATTAACCTAACTTAACCAATACCTTAAGTTCTATTAGCAGTAAATATGTTATTTCAATTTAATGATTGGTCTTTTGCTTCTAATCCCCTTATCTTGGTTGTTTTCCCAAGAAAGGGGCTATGTCAGGATGACTACTCATCCTCTGTGCAAGATAAACTTGCGCAAGAATCTGCCAATCTCATTCCGAGGAATTTGGCTATTTCCTTGTGATCAAATCACAAGATCATGCGACTCTGCAACATGTTACACAAGTGTCGCATCTAATCCATGGGACTATTTTACCCATCGAACGACGTCTTCTAATCACGAAATCATGATTAGACAGGAAATAGGGTTAGGGTGTCTTCATTACAATCTGTTCCTGATTTCACTAGGCCGATATTGTCGGTCGTAGGGTTTCAAATTCAAACCGAGCTTCATCTTTTTAGTGAGCGATCCTTAGGGTAGAATCCCTAGATCGTTTCTTGCAAATATATCCTATTGTCCCTACATTCCATGAATGTGGGCAGGTCTTTAGGGATACGAGAGTTTCATCTTGGCAATAAGTGTGACTAGGTCACGTCCTCAACATGCTAAACCCTAGTTAGCACTTTGGGATATACTGCATTGATTTAACCCTTCTTAAGCGATTCCTTCGCAGTTTTAGGTGTTCATGGTGAACCAATTTACTTGTCTATTCATGAAGATATTGTCTTGATCAAATAGGGAAAAAACTAGTTGCATTACGATACCATTCTCGTAAGCACACAATTTATTGCCTACGTATGTTTAGATTTACAGTCCCTAACTTTTCTGGCTAGAATCGAACCGTATGTTAAGTTATGGCATAATTCCTATTGATCCTTCTATAACATGCAATTAAGATCCATGCTACTAAGCTTTAGGGTTTTATGTTTAAAACGAACCATGCAACCTTTTTCTACTTTCATTTCTGAATGAATTATTCGTATGCTAAACTTACACAACCTTTTGTAACTACTTACGTATTTTGATTTGAGTTTTATGCCAATTTCCTAGATATTAATCTACTTCATGCAGACCTAGAACCATTTCCATGCCTTGCAATTTCCTATGGTTATTAGCAACCTTCTTTAAAGAATCATTTCGAAGAAAAAATGTCTAATAATGCGATATGCGATTTATTCATTCCATGCATAATCGAAGTATACTACCATAATTTTGACTTATAAAGATGGTCATTAGTTGATCTAAATTCGTTACTTTGCAATCCATAAAAACCATTTGCTAAGAATGCATAGAGATATTATGCTTCCTTTTTTTGTTTGATTCATTGAAAAATAGCAATGACCGAATTATTCAATCGTAAGCTATTAGCCAAAGTATTTCAATAAAAAAAGTACATCCTAATTCCATAAATGATCCATGCACAGTTGTAATATTATGACATAAATCAAAATTACGAAGAAAACCTAGACTCGTGGTGAAATGTCCACATGGATGCTAGGAGATGATCCTCCTGTGGTTGCACCCTATGCCTTTTTAGGAGCCATCGAGACTTCGACCTTCTTGCCTTGGCCGCAGACTTATAATCTTGGCCCGTATCCTTTGCATGCGAAACTCCCTTTGAGATTCGGCTTCCTTGACCGATTGTATCGTCTTTCAGAATCGGGCTTTAGAAGGCCTTATAGGCTTGTGGGAGTTGAAATGGGAAAGGGTTTAAAACCTGGCTAATATGGATTTTGGGAATTGTAAGTAAAAGGAAACTTAGAAATTCCGGATATAATAGGCCTTCACGAAAAATGATACAATGGTTTTAAAAGGCTTGTGTGGGAAGGGTTTTAAAAGGAAGCCTAGGGTTAAAACCTTGTGGAAATGTTATGGAAAAGGCTTAAAACCCGACTAGTATGAGCTTTATGGGGGATGCAAGGGAAAGGGTTAATTCCCGAGGATGCAAGGGAAAGGCCTTAATTCCGAGGGTGTAAAGACCGCTTTGTAGGGCCAATGAAAAAAGGGTTTTAATCTTGACTATTGCGGATCCATAGGAAGGGGATTAAAAAAAGAAAAGAACCCGGGATATGGTGGGATTTAAAGGGGATGCAAGGGGGAAAAAAAAAGGTGCTTAAAAACCTAGGGATAATAAAACCTGCTTGATAAGGCCTATGAAAGCCCAAGGAAGGGAGCTTTAAATGGGCTTTGTGGAATGAAAAAGGGGGGAAAAGGGCTTAATTCTCAGGGTAAAAACCCCTTGTGTAAAAATGCAAGGGGGAAAAAGGGGGCTTAAAGGGCCCTCCCTTACAAGCTTCTAAGAAGCTTCTAAGGCTTCTAGCCTCAGCAAGTGGCAGGACTTGACTACGGCGGCCAACTAAGAAGGCGGCAGTGTGTAATGGCCCCTAACGGTTGGCAGTGGCGGCTCAGTCTTTAGACGACGACTTCTCCAATCAGCGGCAGCTAGTGCACAGCCTTCTCAGCCCCACCTCTCACGACACGGCCTGGCGATGACTTCCTTCTCCTCCACATCTGATTGCTATCAATTAGCCTCACGTCCCTCATAGCTATCACTATATTATTTTCCTCTATCTCTCACACGACAGTGACTGCGACGTTACGCTCCTCCACAACTCCCCCTTTACTCCCCCCCCCCCATTTTAAAAATAAATTTATTAACGTTAATGGGAATTTTTTTTTGCTTATATTCCCGTCGGGGGCGATGGTCGTGTTGGAGGGGGAGAGGGGAATAGAAGGTCCAGCAAGCTCCTCGCTGGAGCTTGCTCACCCTTAATGCCATGCCAATTGACACGAAGGAGGGGGAGGATCCCCCTCCCCTCACCTATTTAAATGGAGGGGGCTGCTACCATGAAGAAAATAGAAGACGCTGAGCGCCGTCCTGTTTTGCCGAAAGGAGGGAGTGAGTCTCCCTATTTAACTTGTGAGGGAGGGAGTGAAGCCTGCTGCCGTCGAGTACGAAAGGAGGAAGTGAGGGCCGCCACAAGCCGTGCTAGCAAGGAGCTGCCAAGTGGTCGCCGCCTGGACATTGTCGCCGTCGACCAGCTCTAAAAATCCCCCCCCCCCCCCACATGGCCGTCATGAGAACCCTCAGAGCCTTGGAAGATTCCAAGGGTGGCGTTTTAAAGCCCCCTTCCTGTGGCTGCTGAAATTACCCCCCAAGAAAATCCCCCCCTTAGGCTCTTAAGCCCCCTTTCCCCCTTAAGCCCCCTTCCCATGGTTGGAACTCACCCCCCCCCCCCCCCCCCCCCGCCCCCCATGTTTAAACTCCTAAGCCCTTTTTTTTTTCTTACCCTTAACCCCTTTCCCCTGGTTTTAAAACGCCTCTCACCCCCCCCAGTTTTAACCCCCTATAAGCCCCTTTCCCTTGGGATTTGGAACCACCCCTTTTCCCCCCATGTTTAAACCTTCTCTAGCTCCCTCTCTTTGTGGCATATTGAAACCCCTTTCCTCTAAATTGCCCTAAGGGTCCTTAGACCCTTACTTATAACCTTTAGGGTTACTTTTTCCTTGGAGTTTTCCCCTTAGGGTTTTTCCCCCATAAAAGGTTACTCCAAATAACCTTTTCTTTTTCCCCATGTTTTGTTAAAATTCCCCTTAGGCCATGCAAAAATACTCTTGGAACTCTCCCGCAACTTGTTTCTTTTCCCACACGTAAAAGAAAGAGGAATGTTAAGGGTCGTTTGACACCTTCCTTTTCCACTCAAAAAGCCTCGAGGGAGCCTTCTAAAACTACTTTCGACGGACGGTGCAAGGGAGCGACGGTGGAATTCCAAAGAGGAGTTGTAAAGCTGATTCCACGTCCGAAAGACTACAATTGCGATGCCTCCTAAGAAAGTCCAAGGTGCAGCCCCGCGGGAGGGTCATCTCCGGGCATCCACGTGGACATCTCACCCCAATCCTAGGTTTTCCTTCCTAATTTTAAATGTTGAAATTCAATCATGCAAGGTTAATTGTTGGATATAGGATATATTTTTGTCCTAGATGTTCACGACAAAGGAACTTAGTCATTAATACTTTTATTGAAACATGCAAATTAAAGAAAGCATAAACACATTTCTAGCAAAGCATAAACGCATTTCTAGCAAATAGCTTTATGCATTGAAGTGAATTATAAACTAGATTATTTTCCATTAAAATAGTATACTTTATTTAAGCCTAGATGTGTAAACTATGTATTGCACTATTAACCCATATCCTCTTCGCAATGAATCATCATGGAAAGTGCAAAGCATGAAATGATTCTTACGATGCATAAACTCTATGAAATTATCATTTGTCAACTGCATAAATTATCAAGTAAAATGTTGCTTATTTAGCATGAGTTTTTTTCACAAAGTAAAGGGAAGATTAGTTGAAATTAACCTAACCTATGCTTGACCTTAAATAGACAAGTTAGGGTTGAAAGAGCAATTTACACGTAGACAACAAGTCATATGTTTATGAAATGATAACGTAGATATCTTCTAGAGTTAAACAAATTGGCATAAACCTAAAATCTGCAGAGTACTCATTTAGAATGGGGTAAATTCCAATAAATTCACTAGGAATTAATACGTAACCTAATTGCTACATATTGCTAAATTTGAAACTCCTACACCTTAAACACTTGGCCACTTTCGCCAAAATGAGGGGATAGTGCAACATATTTGGAAGGTGAACTAGGTTTGTCCCTAAGATTTTACAAGAAGGAACTTGGAAACCCTAGGTCCAACGACGTCAGTCTAATATAATCAGGAACAGATTGTTTCATGACTCCGTTCAATGAGTAGAATAAGTCTCATAGTTTGATGCGACACTTCGCAACGTGCGGAGTCATACGATCTTGTGATTGGATCACAAGGGAATGGCCAAATTCTCGCAACAAGGATGGCAAGTCCTTACACAATTTATCTTGGAGGAGGATGAATAATCATCCTAATTTAGTATCTTTCTTGAGTAAAGAAGGTTGATTGGAAACTAAAGACCAACCGATAAAATGAAATAACCAATGAACTTAAGGTTTGACCAAGTCGGGTTAATAGGGTACGCCCTAACCCAGAATATAGGGGATCTTGCCTAGTTGCAAGTTATCCCGGATCGAGTGGTGGATGCATTCGAAAGGAAGGATTCATTCCTTAGCAGTTTGCCAACAAAAACGATCAATGGAAATGTTTGTGCTTGCTACAGATTTTAGAGCACTGTTTGGCTTTGTTTGATCAATAGATAAATGGATATCTATACTTCAAGTTGAAGGCCTGAAGGGAGAGGCAGCTTCAGTTACCCCCGACTACTTGCCTAGCCCTAACCAAGGGGGTTATTGACGGCACCGAGAAAGTGGACCGAACCTGCCGCAAGAGGTCTCTCTGTTGAGCGCTACTTGGAGCAGGAGGACGCTTGGGTGCCACGGGGGACTCTGGCTGTAAATCCCTCACCTTTCGGGCCCTGCACAAGAGGCTAACATGACTCGAGATTGGATCTCGAGGCCCGCATACTAGTCTACGGGCAGAAACTTGGATTAGTGATCCTTGTGGATTGCTAGATAGCCTTCGGGCGGATTGTGGATAATCCTACGGGCTAGACTCTTTGTATTTCAAAGATAAATATGATAACCTGTTAATAAGGAACTTGTTTGATATTGTTTTTCTATGTCAAGTGATAAGATTTTGTGAAAGAACCAGTGCCTAACGGGTTAATTAAAGAAGCTGATTGTTACATGTCCAACTAATGTGTTAGGTAATTAAATAACTAAAACAACCCGAGGAAAGTGCGGAGGATGGGCCATAGGTCCGTCCTATGGATGGGTGGTCACGGTTGGCCGGGAACTTTTCTCAAATCACGATGGACAGCTGGAAGATCGTCAAAGAACAGGAACAACAAGAGCGTTGACCTAGAGTTATAATTGAACCTGATTTACGCTGTTTTAGGGAAACGGAATGGGACTATGCCTTATGGTAGAGAGGTTGAGCTTTGTATCCCTCTCGTTTCCCATTCTCCTTGAACCAAGTGTAGCGTGAATTAGCTTCGGACCTGGAGTTTCTGCGTAAAGTAGTTTGCTTGGGTCCGACGCTAGTTGCCGTAGGAAATGACCAATAAGAAAAACCCTAATTCAGGTCGATCCTAAGTGGGAACGGCTAGAATATTTCCGCTACGTGGCAGACGCGGAAAGCCCTAGGTTGCAAACCCCATAACATTCCATGGGAGTGTCGGGCGAAGCTTTCTAGACATCCTTTCCGATGGACTGCTAAGACATGTCATGAAGATACAAGTGGACACGTTACAGAGAGAAGCCATTGGTCCTCCAGGAAACATAAAAGGAACATTCCACATTGCAGCCACATTAATACAAAGAATTCCTCCTCTCCAACTCCTGCCATTCTTCCTGCTACATCTCCATCATCAATACCAGATGTCACTATTGGTTGTTGCTGAATATGAATGGAATATCTTCTTGTAGTTGGGAAGAGTGGTCTCCTTCCTATCTCCTCATCCTTATGACAGCCCTTGACATGTTGTTACCTGTGTATCCAGATGTCCTAAAGGCTTATGTGTGCTGATCATATTTGATTCTTTCCTCAGAAGAGAAACATGTTGCCCTTCATGGCAATCCAACGAGCATGTTTGCTCAGAGAGTGACCATCTATGATGTATCTATGAGAGTCCAGAGCTAATCATGAGAGATGCAGGGACTATGCCTAAGCAGCAAACCGTAGACTGATAATCACAATAGTGCCAAATCGAGCCGATGTCAAAAAGCTCTAGGGTGCAGCAATAGGTATGATATACAGGGTAGGTAAGGAAGAGGTCACATGCCTAGATCATGTACCATCTCATTTTCCATGGAGTCTTGATGGTGAAGCCATGGGAACTATTAGATGGATCATCGGGGTGATTTATTGGTGAAGTTACTGGATCTTTAGTTGTTAAGATAGAGTCTTGGAACCAACCTTATAATGTACATGGTTCATCTAGTCATGTGCAAAGCAATCAAGGGTCATCTATTTATTTGCAAATCAACCAGTTCAAATTTTTGCATCCAATGTCTATCGGAGCTAATATGTTTCTACAGCATCACCTTGATTTAAATAATGCTGGAGGCTTTGATAGATAGTCACAAAATCAAAACTGCAGATTCCACATTCAAAATATGAATGGATTTCCATATAATGATACAAGTTATGAGATACAATTACCTTGAAAGGACTAGGACCAAGAACATTTGGACAACCATTAGGAGGATCTCAAAGGCTAGTTGGATCTAATGACCTTCAATTACTTCAGTAGGAGTCAATGCAATCACAGCAACTTCACGAGGTGCAATGTTAGCTTTTAGCTCAATAGCTTAAACAACAATTACAATATTACAAAAAATAACAATTACATCAAGAGTTCCCTGGTACCTCATATTTAGCTCTTTACAATAAAGTAAAAGATGAAAACTCTTCTATGGTTATTTGTTCTGGCTTATAAGTAGGTAGGATTTAGGCAACTGCATTTTCAGCATCTAATGGAAGGTAGAAGGAGATAATGTGGGTGATAATCATAGAAAAGAACTTGAAGGAATCTTCTAGTGATATGGAGGTTGATAGGGCATTGGCACCCTCAATATTAGTGTCAAGTCCTAGCCATTTTGAGAGTGCTGAACTGGAAATTATTAACCCCAAGGTATAGTTTATAATTGTTATCAGATTCATAGACTATAATTGTATGCATATGATATGATGTTTAGTGAGCATTATAAATAACAAAATGTGTAGAAGATATATTGTGATAAGGGTGGTTTCATTTATATGTTTTTTTTTTAAATGTCTTCTACGGTAGATGGGTTGTGCAGCTGCAAGAGAGAGGGTTTTTTAATGGCAACTTGCTTGAATTTGACTGATCACTCACTCATCAATGTTGTCCCAGATGGCCAAGATTTAACTTTATCAATGCAGAATCTAGAGCTTTGAACTTCAAGCATGGCTGCGCATGAGCAAATGGAATTAGAAGTGAACATACACTTGATTCAAATTTATCAAGTCCTAATTGATCTAGCTCTTCAACTAAAAAACCCTTAGCAACTATTAAAAAGAGAGCCCCTCTTCTAGTATTTGTGCATTGAGATGTCAGTTCGTCTCAATGTGCATATCCTATGTAACAAGTTGGAGCCCTCACTCAACAACATTTGGCTATGTTTATGCCATGCATACATGGAGCTCTGGAGAACACCGATTGGTGGGCAACAAGTAAGGTAGCAATTGAAACACTTACTTGCATTGGTTCCAATCTTGGTCTTGCGTTAGTCTCTACACATCTTCATTAGGTTTATATTTTTTGAGTATTGTTATGCTTCTCATGCTTTGAGTGGTGACAAATTATCATTTCTTTTAGTGAATGAAGCTTCAAATTTGTCTTACTAGTAAAAAAATGTAGGTTTAGAGTATAATAGTAGGTTTGTTATAACAACTATAGATAGATTTCTCTCTTGATCCATTGCATTCCATATAATAGCTATAGATATATTGCTCCAGATCTTATTGCCAATGGTGGCCCTTACATAAGGAACTTTCAATCATTCCCTACATAGCGAAAAAAAGGGAATTCCCTATCAATTCCCTATTTAATAATATACATAAGTAGGAAAAGTAAATGATAGGAAAAATGGAACATTTCCTAGTTACAAAAAATTCCTGCGTAGAGAAAATTTCCTATGAAGTTTCGTATGTAGGAAAATTCCTACATAAGAATAGGGAAATTTCCCTATGTAGGAAATTTTCCCATAGGGAATTTTTTCTATGTAGGAAATTTCTTATGTGATTCCCTAGTTTCTCTAACTAGGAAACGTTCCGTTTTTCCTATCATTTATTTTTCCTACTTATGTGTATTTTTAACTAGGGAATTCCCTTTTTTTTCTTATGTAGGGAATGATTAAAAGTTCATTGTGCACTAGGAAACTCACTCTCCACATTTCGTACTAGAGAATCACAAATATCCATATCCAGAATATATACTTTATGGGAGATTATAAATAGTCATACCAATACATAATTTTTGGGAAGTGGTCACTCAAAAATTTCTTCTCATCCCTTTTTATAAAATTTGACAAAACTCTTCTACTTACTCCTCTAAAGTTTATTTTGTGGTGCAACAAGCCTAGTCAAAGGTAATTATATTGATTAAGAATTTAATATTGAGCAACATGTGACCTAGCTCAATACTTATGGAAACTAGGAATTTATTATATGTGTCATTTGTGCATATTCTTTCACACATTTCTACTGCATGTATATTGCAAAAAGAGATAAAAATGATCCTCTACATGCATATAAACAATAGCTCCTTCTATACTACTCAGCCACAAATCTCATGGTTCCGTTGGCTCCAAAAGGGTGGTAAAAGCCTAGAACACCTATTCAAATATCTTTGAGCTCACTCCTTCTTTCTCTCCTAGTTTAGAGTGCTGTTTGCTATGGCTATTAACAACGATCCTGACGCACGCGATTTCACCAATCTTTCTTTTTTCATGAAATCTCTAAAACTAACTGAAAAAACAACTTGCTTTTTGCATACCACTCTATTCTAGAAGTTTCCATAGCTTTTTAGGATATTTATAGAAAATAATATTCAAAAGATCAAAAATAGATTAAAATAATGATGCATTTCATGTTTTTTCACACTGTGTCAGCATAGCGGCACGACATCCACCGGTATGTACCAAAATTCTAGCTGTCACCAGATTTTGAGTCCTCATTATCCTCTACAACCATATCCATTGTTTCTTCATCTTTCATATTTTCCTAGGTAGCCCCTGTATCATGCCCAGTATTTTGTTCCAATTCTGGCAACTCATAGGTAGAAGATTCCCACCTCTTGGATAATTTAATTCTTTTTCCTGCTAGTTTTATTGGCTATCCAATCTAGCTTATTTAATGCATAAGTAGCATTACCAAATACTTGTCTTACCACATAGAGTCCAAAACATCTTTTGGAGACTTTACGCATGGCACTACACTGATTTTCAAGACTTCTATCATAAACCAGTACCCAATCCCCATCTAGAATGGTTCTTGGCCTCAATTTATGTCTTTTGTCAAACCATTTTTCTTGTTTTGTATCCTTGTTGCCCTTAACTCTGCAAACTGTTGCTGCTATGTCTTCTGACTTTCTTTCTAATTATCTAATACATAAGGCTAAGAACTCCTTTGGATTCAACTCCTCTTCCCAAGGTAACATACTTCATGTGACTGTCATCTCTTCTATCTGCATGATATGTTTTTGACCATACATCAATACAGCAAGCCACTACAAGATACAAGCCTCATACTGACATTCAAAGCGACAAAAATGTTCACAAAAAAATTTGCCCTCGTCATAGCTAAACATGTCGGTATTAGCGTCTCCATAGAACCATCGCGTTCAGTTTATTTGTAATGCTAATAGAGACGATTACAGAGAAAAAAAATATTTATGGCAGGGAAATAAGCTACCCTACCACATGTAGCACTATGTGTTGTATTTACATTCTACAAATGAAGTACATGTAAAGTGTACAATGGTCGTCAAAATGAAGGCAAAATGTACTTGAACCTAGAATACTGATATATAAAATAAATACAAGATCGCTTAATGAAAGCACTCATGGAATCATGGCAAGATATAAAGGATGATAATAACATAGTGCATATAAAATACCTACAAACGTCATAGGACCAAAAAAGAAGAGGATGTGCGCTTCACGAATCCAAGCACGAGAAAGAGAGGGAGAGGGAGAGGGAGGGGGAGGAAATGAGAGAGGGAGAGGGAGGGAGAGGAAATGAGAGAGGGAGAGGGAGACATCAAACATAATAGGGAAATGAGAGAGGGAAAGGGAGAGGGAGAGGGAGACATTAAACATAATAGGGAAATGAGAGAGGGAGAGGGAGAGGGAGAGGGAAGGAGACATTAAACATAATAGCGAGACATTTAACATAATAGAAAAATGAGAGAGAGAGGAAAGGAGAGAGGGAGAGGGAGAGGGAGAGGGAGACATTAAACATAATAGGGAAATGAGAGAGGGAGAGGGAGGGAGAAGAAATGAGAGAAGGAGAGGAAGAGAGAAAAAGGAAATGAGAGAGGAAGAGGAGAGAGAAAAAATGAGAGAATGAGAGGAGAGAGAAAAAGAGAGAAAAGATGTTAAACATAATAGAAAAAGAGAAAAAGAGAGGGTGAGGGTGAGGGTGAGGGAGAGGGAGGAAATGAGAGAGGGAGAGGAAGAGAGAAAAGGAAATGAGAGAGGGAGAGGAGAGAGAGGAAGAGAGAAAAGGAAATGAGAGAGGGAGAGAAGAGAGAAAAAGAAATGAGAGAGAGAGAGAGGAGCGAGAAAAAGAGAGAAAAATAATTAAACCTAATAGGGAAAGAGAGAAAGAGAGGGTCAGGGTGAGGGAGGGAGAGGAGAGAGAAAAAGAGAGAAAAATCATTAAACCTAATAGAGAAAGAGAGAAAGAGGATGAGGGTGAGGGAGGGAGAGGAAATGAGAGAGAGAGAGAAAGAAAGAAAAGGAAATGAGAGAGGGAGAGGAGAGAGAAAAAAATGAGAGAGGGAGAGAAGAGAGAAAAATCATTAAACCTAATAGGGAAAGAGAGAAAGAGAGGGTGAGGGTGAGGGAGGGAGAGGAAATGAGAGAGGGAGAGAAAGAGAGAAAAGTAAATAAGACCTTAAAATAAGCTCATCCTAGGCTCATAGGAGTTAGGCCAATCCTCAACAAACCTAAGGGGGGATATATGGCTAGAGAACCCTAGCATACTTGTGCCTCCTAGCATAATGTTCTTCCTACAAAGAGACCTCTCATACATGGGGCTTATCCTAGCCTCCACCACGCAAGTATACAACAAAGGCAATCAGCCTATCAGTTAGAAAAACATTCATTTTTCATAACATAAATCCAAAAATAACTTTGGATATTTCATAAAAATCAATATCTTCTTAAAAAGACAAATACAAAAAACTAAAAGAGCATCATTCATATGCTTCGCAAAACTAAAACAACATCACCACAAGATCTCTTAGGAAACTCATCCTCAACTATCAATTTTAATTTAAAAATATAATATAAAATCACTTGCAAGAAAGGACACTCTTTTATCATTAACCCTCTTTCTTCCTTAGAATAGTCTTAGAAACAAATTTCTGCTTTAACAAGCATATATTTGAGCATAATAACTATTTTAATGTTTATTCCACGAGTAGTAGTAGTATATATGCAACCATCAAGCTAGAGATCATGCTTTGATATCTGTGGAGATTCGAATCTCATGCCCTCATAGAGATTGTAGTGTGCAATAGTGTGGAGAGAAGGTGGGTGAGTTGTAAATGATAAAGGAGAATTCTATTGATGATGGAGAGAAGATGAGATGAATCACCAATTCTATTCTTAGTGAGTGCAACCTACCCATAGTATGGTATCCTGACGGATTGAAATCAGTAAGACTTTGAAATCCTACCTCAAGTATTATAACCATTGTTTTGTGATGAATTTTCTTGCCATAATTCAATATCAATTTGTGCTTGTGTTTTTCACAAGCACAAATTGAATATTGAATTATAACCATTGTTTTGTGATGAATTTTCTTGCCATAATTCAATATCAATCTGTGGAGATTCGAATCTCATACCCTCATAGAGATTGTAGTGTGCAATAGTGTGGAGAGAAGGTGGGTGAGTTGTAAATGATAAAGGAGAATTCTATTGATGATGGAGAGAAGATGAGGTGAATCACCAATTCTATTCTTAGTGAGTGCAACCTACCCATAGTATGGTATCCTGACGGATTGAAATCAGTAAGACTTTGAAATCCTACCTCAAGTATTATAACCATTGTTTTGTGATGAATTTTCTTGCCATAATTCAATATCAATTTGTGCTTGTGTTTTTCACGGTGTGTTGACTATGGGTGTCAAATGCTCTAGTCGGATCTCTCTATCTTTCTCCTCTCTCTTCTCTCAACCCTTATCTCTCCCTCAATCTTCCCCCTTTCTCTCTTCCTATACTCTCCCTAAATACCTCTATCTCCCCCTATCTCTTTTCTCTCTATATCTCTCTTTCTATTTCTACCTCTGTCACTTCTCTCCTCTTCTTCTCTAACTTTACTCTCTCCCTAACTCTTGTCTCTCTCTTCATCTCTATATAAGTAGTCGTGGTCGTGGTCCTGGTCGTGGTCATGGTCGTGGTCGTGGTCATGGTCATGGTCATGGTCATAGTCGTGATCGTGGTCATCGTAGTCGTGGTCGTGGTCATGGTCGTAGTCGTAGTCGTAGTCGTAGTAGTGGTCTTAGTCGTAGTCGTGGTCATCGCAGTCGTAGTCGTAGTTGTAGTCGTGGTCGTGGTCGTGGTCGTGGTCGTGGTCATGGTCGTGGTCGTGTTCATAGTCGTAGTCATAGTCATGGTTGTAATCGTAGTTGTATTCGTAGTCGTGGTCGTGGTCGTGGTCATCGTAGTCATGTGGGTCATGGTCGTCGTAGTCGTAGTTGTAGTCGTAGTCGTGGTCGTGGTCATGGTCATAGTCGTAGTCGTAGTCGTAGTCGTGGTCGTAGTCGTAGTCGTACTCGTAGTCATAGTCATGGTCGTCGTGGTCCTAGTGGTCGTGGTCATGGTCGTGGTTGTGGTCGTAGTCGAAGTCGTGGTCGTGGTCGTAGTCATAATATAGAAAAAGAGAGAGAGATGGAAGGTCGTGGTCGTGGTCATAGTCGTAGTCGTGGTTGTGGTCGTAGTCGTAACATAGAAAAAGAGAGAGAGATGGAAGGAGAGAATTACAATTTAAGAAAGAAAAAAAGAGAGAGAGATGGAAAGAGAGGAGAACAATTAAAGAAAAAAAGAATGATAACAAAAATAAATTGTTTGTCATAACGTAGACAAAATGGAAAACGATGAAGGTCCTATTGTTCAAGATCGCGAGGTGTATCTTAATCAGCATATCCCATGTCCTTGCTCTCAATGCGAGCTGGCAATTAGACAAAAATGTTGATTGTCTATATAATACGTACGACGATTTGGCGAGTTTCAATCTGAGATCATTGATCAGGCGATTGTGGATTTTCAGCAAACGGTAAGAAAAGTTAATATCAATCATGCATTGTACTTGCAAGCTAATTGAATACCATATACAATAAGATTGGGTCTGACTGGTAAATTTTCTATCCAAGGAGGTGATGTCTCATCCCAAGGAGGAATTCACCCTTTGCAGCAAATTAGAAGAATTTTTGGGCCTGCGATGGATGGAGTGTATGAGCCAATCCACCACTTGCAAGGCCAATCTATACTGTTAATGCTAGAGGAGACACGCAGCCTTCCAGATCTACCTACAATCTTGGAGCGTGAGATAGAGGCAATGATCGATGCATTGATTCCCATGGATGTCGAGACTTCTGATCCGCTTAGAGAGGAAGCATCCATACCATTATATGATGGGTGCCAAGTATCTCGCCTGAAGACACTGCTTCCACTCTTAAGTATGTAAGCAAAATACGGGTGGAGCGATGCGAGTGTGAGTTGTTCAGGTACCTTGTACATACGCTTTGTTGATTTTTTTTCGACACTATTATTAAAAACATTTGTGCTTTTTTGAGGTGTTTTATGATTTTTTTCAGGTTATTAAAATATCATATATTACCACCTGCAAATACCATTCCAGAGTCTCGTGATGATGCACGACATGTTTTACAAAAGCTTGGCATGGACTATAACAACATCCATGCATGTATCAATGATTGCATATTGTTTCAAGAAGAATACGAGACTATGGAGGCATGTCCAAAGTGTGATGCTCACAGGTATCGACAGGACTTGCAAGGGCAAACCATCCCCCTCAAAAAGTTCTAAGACACTTTGTGCTTATCCCCCGCATAAACCACATGTTTCGTATGTCTGGCATGGCGAGCTTGACAACATGGCATGCGCAGAATAGGTCCACGGATGGAGTTCAATGAATATCAATGGATTCATGCGCATGGAGCCACATTGACTCTACTTTCCCAAGCTTTGCCCAAGAGCCAAGGAATCTTCGGCTCGGTCTTGCAATGGATGGTGTGAACCCATTCGGTCTGCGCTCAACTTCTTAAATGTGTGGCCTATAGTCCTTGTCAACTACAATATCCCTCCATAGCTTTCTATGAAGAAAGGGCATCTCATCCTTAGCTTACTCGTCCCCGGCCCCACTACAAAGTTAAAAATATGGATGTGTATCTTTGTCCATTAATCAATGAGCTTAAGATTTTATGCGAGGAGGGAGTCACTGTGCAAGATATGAGCAAGCACGATGGTTGACGGTCTACCAATATTCAAGCCATTCTCATGTGGACGATGCATGAATTTTCGGGATTCGGAGAGTGCTCACGTAAATAGGCTTCCGTTCTCATTGGTAATATCTATATTTTATCTCGTTTAAGCTTGTATTCATTGGGTCTTGGTGTTGGAACAGGTCTGGTTACCTTAGGTTATCATGCATGTCCATTGTGTGGGTCATAGTTAGACTCCTGAAGGTCACGAACCATGAAGAAGATAGTATATCAAGGACACTCCGCTTTCTTGCTAGAGGGTCATGAACTCAGGGAAGGTTTTCTTGGACGACCTCCAACACATATGAATGCTGCAAAAGTTGGTACGAGCTGAAAATGGTCCACATGGAGTCACATCCAAACGGAATGCGACAGTTCTCAGTTTTCTACGAGTTGTCATATTGGACCCACTTACAGGTCAACCACTTGTTGGATCCCATGCATATTTTCAAGAATGTGGGCAGCTTGCTATGGGACCACATCACAAGAAAGACACTATAGGAGCTCGAATAGATTTGACGGAGGTAGGTAAGATGAAGGCGCTTTGGCCCCAGTCGAGTGGTGATGGTCACATGCAACTATCTCGCACTCCTTGGGTTTTGTCCACTAAAGAAGAGCGCATTGTGAAGCAAGTAGTCAAGTCTATCTGCACTCCGACGGGTAAGATGCGTTGTCTCATGTCTACATTTTCTAAAGACGATCAATTATCAGGGCTAAAATCCCATGACTGGCATAAGATATGTCAGGTTTGTACTACGAATGGATTGTAACTGACGTACGCATTTTGCTATCTGGAGTGTAGCCATTGTTCATAATGCTTCCTCATTTGTGGCAGTTTGTACTACCAATCGCGATCGCAAGATATCTTACTCCAGAAATATGTGGGGCCATTTATAGGTTGTCGACTTTGGTACAATGGATCTCACAAAAGGAGATTAAGACGTCCTCTATTGAATCCGAAGGCGGGGAGCAGTGGAGACGGTCTGTCTCTTTGAGAAATACCTGCCTAGTAGCATGCTCACGATACAAATCCACCTTCTTGTGCATCTTGTAGATGAAGTGGAGATTGTTGGACCTCTCTATACGCGATGGATGTTCTTCTTGGAGTGCTTTATGAAAACCCTAAAAGGCTTTGTGCGACAATGAGCTTGGCTAGAAGGTAGCATGGTTGAAGGAGGCTGATTGGTGTCTGAGGCGCTAGTGCATATTTTACAATGGCTACCAATGGTGGATCCAGACAACAAAATGCTATGGTTACTGAAGGATGAGACTGGAGATGTGGTGGTTGGAAATGGGGTAGAAAAAAAATGGATGCTACAATGGAGGAGAAGGTGAATTGCTTTTGTATATTGTACCAATCCTTTATGGAGACGTGGCTCGCCAAGTACCAGATCGCTAGGCAAGATCGAGAGGAAGCGCGATCTAAATTCCGACATAGTACTTTTACTTGTACTAATATATATGCTTTTTAACTAACATTATTTTTTGTAAAGTTATGTTTTCATGCTTCACCTAAACCATATATTGATTATGCTAACATTTTTTTTAAATTGTGTAGGTTGTTGTAGGTGATATCAAGAGAGCAAGATAAGACAACGGATGAGAGATGATGAGTTGCACAAGATCTTCGTATATATGCCTCCAAATTTCAAATGGCACACTTCAAAGATATAGCAGGCCAGTAGTTGTCGTCTTGGTTGAGCATTTTGTACGTTCTACCTGAGTATGTTCTAACGCTTTGATATCCAATAATTAGAGTCGATATCTACACTTGTTGTGAAGGAAGGCTCAAGGACACCTTGCTCGACTTAGCCAAAGAGGATGGTTGCGGTGGTTTTAGGAGGATGTTGTAAAAATACACATGTTGTGACCCTACAGTTGGTTACTACTCCTTACTCTAATACCAGTTCTGGAGAGAGTGTCTTAGGTACGTGTTATGGAGGCACCAATGCAGTATCCCCATCTCGTCAACCAATTGAAAATAGGTATGGTGCTCATGTGACGAGGGGAGGGTGATGGCATGCATGATAGAGTTGTGACAATAAGTATTTAGGCACATCGTTCTAGACCACTGGAGGGAGAAAGGACTATGTGATAGCATTCTAATATGAGGTGGTCCCAATACCTACAATGGCAATGAGGTTTTCCACAAGATGGATAATGCATTGTATGCATATAAAGATGTCATATAGAGTATTAGAAGAACGCAAGGCAATCAAGAGTGGCACTCCAAATCCTATGTGGTTGGACAGAGAGGATTCAAAATCTCACTACACTCATCAATAGATTATTTGCTTATAATAGCCCAATAAGTCATGTTGCTTTTTTGTTTTCAATCATTAGTTTTTTATAATGCATTATGTATTAATTAATCTCTAGTTGCTATTAATTTTTGTGCATTAAAGCTCTTTAAGGAAAAATAGTGTATCAAATGGTCCCAATACCTTAAGCACATGTTGCCCAACATTTTTGTCCCATTATTTAGACCAAGGTCATGTCAATCATATGAGCTCTCACACATATTGCCATGGAGAATAAGGGGCATGGTGATGTTAACCCCGAAACACTTTTGCAACAAGTAGTTAGGATTTGATATTTTTTGTTAGATTAATAAAAGTGTCTGATTCATGATAGCATTGAAAAGAAATCATTTTACACATTCTTATTAGGATAGGATTGTGCTTTTTACTATTTTTATTTATTAAAAAATAATTTGGTATTATCAATCTTAGTTGGATGGTCCTACCTTGAAAATTGTAATTTTATGGCTTTTTTTAAAATTTTGAATCTTACTAATACACAAGGAGCTTTTGAATAGCTTCTATATAGAAAAACTTGTGGAATTGACGAAATTCTCTTATATTCTCTAGGTTTGGATAAATGCATTCCCTACATATAACTAGGAAATTACATTCCCCACATCTTATAGTAGGGATTAATCTTAGGTATGCCTTTATGAATCCCCTACATATAACTAGGGATTTCTATTCCCCACACCTTATATTAGGAAATTATAGGACATACATCTAGGGAATCGCATTCTCCATATATCATAGTAGAAAATAACATGCTACACAACTAGGGGGTTCCATTCCCTATAGGGAATTATAGATGGCCATATCAAGTTATATTTTGATCGATTTTGTTTCTAGAACTATGGGAAATAGTCATCATATAAATTAGGCTTTAAACCAAGTAGTCACTTTGATGCACTTGCATTGCCAAAGAGATCAAAATGACCCTCTTTTTCAATATTTCTTAATGTGCAATGTCACAAAAGTGGCATCGACCTCGAGGAAGTTACTATATGTATATCATCTACATCACATGCGTTCAAGCCTATTTATAAATATCCTTATCTGTCAATTTTCCATGAATAGAACATAACCATTTTCTATTCAATCTGTAAATAATCCCTTTATATTACACCCTTCTGTATGTGAAAAATGTATAGAAATAGTATTTTAAAAATACCTTATTTTGAACCAAAGTGATGCAGACATATATTCATGAGTAACTTACCTGAGGCATCAACTTATTAAATTTATCTCTATGGGAAACTTCAACATAAGTAGTCTCCCAAAAAAAATATGTTAAACTTACTAAAAGGTCTAGCATTCCATAATGCTAAAATTAGACTTTTGCATTTACTCACACACATAAATTTTTGTGCTTATTTCAAAATGCATGTGCCTTGAGAAACTAGCTTATTTACCTTTGAACATTGATTTTTATCACACTTTCTAACATTGGTATCATAAATTATTTAGACTAAATTGATCTTGATCATAAATCAGGTGGATAATATCTCCTTAAACTTTGACATGATTTGGAATAATCGATCCATTTTCTATGACGTTCAAGTATCAATAACTAATTAGCTACAAAAGCACCTTATAATTTCCTTATGATCCAACAATTTCTCCTAGCATTTCATTCCCTGTTGAGAAATATGAGAGAATTTAGGATCCTCATTAGCAACAGATATATCCTCCTTAAAGGGGACCAAAGTATTGAGCAAAATAGACAATCAAGTGATGAATCATTGACCACCTAACCAATGATGAGTGTTTCAAGCTGTGGCTATTGATACTCATGATTTTAATGGGCAGTATACCCTTTAAGGAGAAGATTCCACAATGGGTCAAATACATATGTATTGGAAAGGGATTTGTCGATGATTGGTTGCATCTAGAGGGAGCTAGTCCACTATCTTCCTTGGTTAGCAAGCTTCTCTCTTGAAGAAAAGAGACCTAGCCATTTCAAAAGTAGTATAAAATCTACAACGCAACATGTGGTCACACAAGCGATATTTTCAAGTTGAGCATATCGACAAAATGTGTTCCATGATGGATTGTGATGTCATGTTGAGTTTCAACAAGAAAGTGGACGGGAAGCCACAAATCCAAATACTATTGTAGATAATATGGAGTATTTTGGCAACTTACAATATGTTATTTCAGTAGATTATTGTAGCTTCTCCATGATCATATTAGGCACCATCAATAGATTTGATATCCCGAGGGTATGGAGGAGATGCCGCGGTTTATGTCAACGCGATGGTTACATGGAGCTTTGACCGCAGCGTCTCGCGAAGGGGCAGAGGTCTCAACCGAGGAGTGGGAATTCTCGAGGGGATGTAGTCCAAAGGTGATGGCGTGTTTAGAATTTATCATATCTATATTTTATATGCGGAAACTAATTTGAGTGTTTCAATGTACATTACAAAATATATACTGAAGCGTGGTCGCGCAGACGGCATTTTTGCGAGGAGCGTATTGACAAAATATGCTCCACAACAAACTATGATATCATGGCAAGGTTCAAGCAAGAGACCGATGATGAGCAATGGATCCAAACACGGTTATAGATGAGATGGAGTATTTTGGGAACTTGCAAAGTATCGTTATGGTGGACTACCGTAGCTTCTCCATGATACTATTCGATGTGCAGTGGTTCAAAGTGGTACTTGAAGGAGTTGGAGCAAGAGTTCGACGAGGTCCATCTGGATTTATCGAAATAGATTCCGAAAAAAAATGGATGGATTTGTGCGACACCTTTGTGTTGTCGGCCCATTGTGAACAAGTGCATGAACTCATTTGTTTGTTAATTGTATTATGACATGGTACATGTCACAATAGTTTAATCTCTCTTGTACGTGTTTGTGAACATGTAATCTTCTATCCAAACCCCTGACAACCTCGATGGTGGTATGTTATACCTTCAGCTCCCCGAAGTGCGAGAGTATATGATCAAAGCGATATTTCGAGCATAGATGAGAACAATATGCAAATAGAGGGGTCGATATTGCAAGGGGTGGAGGCCACCGAAAGCTTGGAGCATGCAGAGGAGCCAGCATTGGGAAACAATGATGGAAATATAAGAGTCCAAGAATTCTTTGAGAATGAGGTGGGCTCATCCTTTTGTGGTGACATGTCTATCGACCTTCCAGTTTATGCCAAGTTGCGTTAGGAGATTGACATGGGACCATATGATACTTCATACTTGGAGCATCCACTTATTCAATTCTTTGACTAATCGCTTATAAGGGTACATAAGATATGCATTTTAAGTAAGATCATTTTTTAAAGATTTATATTACCATGCTTTGTATGATTTAAATTGATTATGCTAACATCATTTTTTGTCTGTGCATGTGATCTTTCGGGATACTTAAATCATCATCAGGATGAGTCGAGGGATGAGCGATGAGGATTTGCATGATATCTTCACGGGCATGTCTTCAGATTAGATGGAGAGATTCAGAGACATGGCAGATAAGGATTTGTCTCGGACATCGTCAAGCCGCTCTATTAGATCTACTTCGGCGCGATCAGATGCTTCAGCTTCGAGCAGATGAGGTCAACGCTCCAAACTTGGGCCAGAGGGAGGGAGTGCTTTAGGGTTAGGGGGATACTGCAGAGATACAGAGGCAGTGAGCTCGTGGTCGGCTCAGGGTACATGTACTACTCCTCTGGCGATTCTAGAGAGCGTGGCTCATGTGATTGCTCTAGAGGCACGGACTCGGTGTCTCTGCCTTGTCATTCTGCTGGAGCTGCGTCACCTCCATAATTTGTCACACCTGTGGGGACTTCTACTCCAGTTACTGCACCTTTTGCTCAGTTGTCCGCAGGTGGCACCCCTATGGATGCTACATCGATAAATACTACCTCGATCGGTACACCAGATGTACATGGGTCTCCTGGATATGCCCAGGAGCGTAATCGCAAGTGGGAGAGGACCCATCTTAGGCATACCCGAGAGGGGTATGCCTATCCTGTAGATGATAGGACAGGAGCCATCATCATGAATGATGAGGGGAGGAGGGTGATGGATCACATAAGAGAGTTGTGCCAACAAGTTTTTCGGGACGTCTTGGATCATTGGAAAAACGTACCGGAGGGGAGCAAGGACTACATAGTAGCATCCTTGCATGAGGAGTTTCTGGTTCTAGCCACAACAGAGGTAGGTTTTCTACAGGCTAGATGATGGAGTGCATGCATGCATATATGTCACACAGACAATCAAACGTACGCAAGGTACTCAAGAGTGGGGCTGCAAAGCATGAGTAGCTAGACACGGACGACTGGCGCCGACTGAGGGAGGAGGCTTAAGATTCTCTAGGACATTGGAGTCAGCAGCGCAAGGTGACGAGGGCACAACTAGAGGCCGGAGTGGTCCATCATCTTAGGAGTGGCAGCCATAGGACATATCTGGAGGACTTTGTAAGTTTTTCTTTTGTTTTGCTTGCTTATTTTTTTGCAATATCCTTTGTACTGACAATCGTGTTTCTAAGAGTTAGTATTTTATTTCCTTTGCAGCACTCCATTACAAATCGCGATCGGATCGGCCTTGAGACTCGATATGCAGAGAGGCATGGTCTCACTGCATTGATCGACTGATTGGATAGACGTGATGGCCGTGTAAGTCACTCATCTTTCTTGTCTGTAATTACTATGTTTAATTAGAATGCATTATTGTATGGTGGACTGATGTATAGTTGTTCCTTTTTTTGCCAAGTCCATTCGATGCTCCTTTGCGGCAATATGAGCTTTTGGATACACAATGAACTTTTAATCATTTCCTACATAGGAAAAAAAGGGGAATTCCCTATCAATTCCCTAGTAAAAAATACACATAAGTAGGGAAAGTAAATCATAGGGAAAATGGAACATTTCTTGGTTTGAGAAACTAGGGAATCACATTTGAAATTTCTTACATGGGAAAATTTCCTTACATAGGAAAAAATGTGATTTCCCTACATAGGAAAATTTTCCTACATAGAAAAAAATTTCCACGTAGGGAAAAATAAAATTTCATATCCTCCGTTCTCTAACTAGGAAATGTTACATTTTCCCTATAATTTACTTTTCCTACTTATGTGTGTTTAACTAGGGAATTAATAGGAAATCCTCTTTTTTTTTATTTCTTATGTAAAAAAATTTCCATGTGTGGGGATTTTCCAACATTAGAAAATTTTACTCTCCCTACATGGGATAATTTTCTTGCAAATGATAGTTTTCCTATCTAGGAAATTTCTTATATAATTCCATTTTTTCTCTAACTTAGAGATATTACATTTTTCCTAGTTTGCACATGCATACTTTTGTTTATTTTTAAGTAAAAAATTATATTAAGAATTCTCAACTAGAAATTTGCATAGAGATTATTTAGTTAATTTCAAAGAAGACCTAGTACGCATCTAAGTAATTAATATAAACTCAACAAATAAAAACATCAATACATAGTATCAATGAAAGAGAAAAAACAAATTTTCTAAAGTAATAATGAGTTTACAAATTAGCAGTGTATAATAACACTATGCTACAATCTCCACATAATCTAGACTAATGATATTGTTGCTTATGGCTATTACAATCTTGCCATTCTCTAAAAGCCAATGAACAATCTCATGTATCATACTATCACTTGTGTTTTTTTTAAACCCTTACAAAAGACCCGAAAGCTAACATCGGTCTTTTTAAGATTTATATATGTACTTTTCAATGAAAAGTACTATCATGAATCGTATGCACACCGAGGTACTTCAAAAGTATCGTCTCCATATTTTCTTTCCTAATATCAACCTATATTATAAAATAAATCAAAAAATATTCAATTAGTATAATTTATTTTAAAATAAATACATTATGATATTTAAAAATATATATTTATATTACTATGATTTTAAATGAATACCATATACAAATAAAAAATAACTCTCAAGAAAGTTACCCTTTGAATATCACTGAAAATGTCAATTTTAATACTTGGAGTTGAAATATCCTAACATTCCTAATCCAAATAAAATAACTAAATTAGATTATTCTTCCAATGTAGAACTGATAAAAATACAAAATTCATGTATAATGCCTTTAGTTTCTTTTCTTTGATGTTGTTACCTCCTTTTTTGCTTGTTTGTTACAAATGATTCATCATTTTTTTATTTGTCTTTAAAAAATATATAGATAATTAAATAATAAATCACATTTAGAATTTCACAATGTTATGTAAATATAACTATCACATAAATATGAATATTTACCTTTGTAAGAAGCTGGGAATAAGGATTTAGTGTAAATAATATTGATATTATGCCATGTCACACCGACATTGGTATAAAAGGAGAGGACATGTAATTTTTCATATATTTTTGATATAATAATACAATTACAGTCTTTCTCTCCCATCTTGCTCACAGCTTCTATGGCTTCTCCCTCTTTCCTGTCTTTCTCTCTCCATATATAGTCTTTCTCTCTCCTCGTCACTCTTCTTCTCTCCTCTTGCAGTTTTTCTCTCTCTTCTGCAGTCTTCTCTCTCCTCTTTCTCTCTCCCTAGTTCTCTCTCTAACAAGTGCTATCAGAGCATTGGTCTTTGATCCATTCTTTTTCTTCTATTTTCAGTCCCATTTTCCTCTATCAAAATCAATTTCAGACAAAATTTGTACAAGATACTGACTAGTGGAGTGCTACAGATAATCTACAGTTAGTAAGAGACTACATCTGGAGATATCTAAGGTCAGATATATCAGAGGATGGCTTAAGTGGCAGGTCGTCATCAAACTTCATGCAAAACTGGAGGTAACTAGGATAAAGGAAGGTTAAACGGGCTTAGTTAAACTCCTGTTACTTTTCAAAAGGGAGCTTCTCTTCTCTCTCTTTCAAGCTTTTGGTTGAAGCTTCCATGGTGGCTGTCAAGAAATCTTCAAAGATCTCTCTCTACTGATCATCTTTCACTACCAAAGCATGGGGCAAAGATTCCTTGTCACCTGAGCTTCAAGAGGAGTATCCTGGTCAGGTAGTGATGCAGAAAATGGAGCAGACGATAGCCCGAAAAATACACCGAAATTTGCACTGAATTCCCTGCTCTCCATCTCTGCTTGATCTGCTCTAGATCTTGCACTGATTAATCATTTGTCTTGAAGCACTTCATCAACATCTATTACAACAACTCTCATGAGGAGAACTCTCATAATCAATTTCTTTGTTCAAAACCCTAAAACACAACAGGGCAGCCATAGCCACAGATCTGGAAGCTCAAATTTCTTCAAATTTTGGACTTTCCCGACCTCCAAGGCTTCTTTAGTGCTATGTACAAGTCGGATAGACTCCAAGATTGAAGACATTGAGGAGATTTCAACCCGTGGAGGACATTGGAGCTCAAATGGAAGGATTATTTTGGGGCTTTTCTTCAAGAGGCTTGAATCTTTGATATTCAAGTATTCAAGCAAGGCCGGGGCATTGATTCTTCACGGATTTAATCATATTGGAGCTTGTATGGACTGATTCTATGGAGATTTCAAGCTTTATGATGGATTTATGGTGGAATTTGAAGAATTCTTCCATCAATGGGATTGGAGCTAACATCTACCATATTCTTCAAGCTTAATTGAGGTATTTCTTATACTAATCTCTGAAATCAATCAATAATCCATTTGCTATTGCTTTTCAACTTGTTGATGGGAGATTATTGATCAATTAATTCACTGAATTGATCAATAGATCAGAGATTAGTGTTAATTTTCATTGATTTTAGCCTATTCCATTGAATTTCATCTTGATTCAATCATCAATTCATCATAGATATCATTTGACAAGCTTGATGCATAACCTTGATTTGTTTTGGATGAATTCTTTTGCCCAAGCTGAAATATTGTACAAGGGTAAGTACTAAAGCAATCAGTGAGTCACTGAATTGCATTGGTAAGACACTTCCCCTACCCAAACTTTCAAGATTCCATTCAATTGCATCTCATGAAAGGTTGAATGAATATTTCAGAAATGCATCTCGTGCTGATTGATTAGATTACTAGCTACTGCCAGTTGATATACCCACCGAGGAAAAAGGTGGATGTCGGGGGCAGATAGTGGGACAAAAGAGAGGTGACCCTCTCTCACTATCAAAGATCCCGAAGGGGTGCAACCAACCGACCCGGGGGGAACTTTGCCCACCTCTCGGTGTTTCGGAGCCCATGTAGAGAGTCTATCATGCCGTTTTTATCCTTCACACAGACAGAACGAGTGGAGATTTGAAGATTGAAGACTTTCCAAAGGCTCAAGTACCTACAAGTCCAAAACAAGGTAAAACAGGGAATTTACAGTGCATTTATAGGTGGTTACAGGTACACCCTTCATTATTGAAGTACAGGTGCAGGTACTACAAGTACCCATAGGTCCTGTCCAGCCTTCTACAGGGTTTGGTAATCATTTGGGGTTACTATCTTGCATTATAGGGTCAAAACAGGGCACTTATAGGTTTAGATAGGGTGTAGGCTTGGACAGTTCAGACTCAGAAATCTAGCTACAGAATTTTCTATTCTAAATATTTTATGGCTTGCTATAGCTCATATCGAAGAGGGCATTCTTAGCTTCGATTTGAACTAAAAGTTTTTGAAATCAGAGTTCCCTAGCAAAAGTTATAGCTGTTTTTCTGATAGGAGATACTGTAGAACTACACTATTATGGCAAGACATAAGGGTAAAAATAAGGTCCATGAAGATTATGCTCAGAAAATCAAGGATTCCATGTTGGATATTACACCTCAAGAGAGCCCTGAAGAGCCTCAACAAGAAGGGGAAGTCAGTATACTCAATAATACCTTGTGCGCTCATGAACAAAGATATAGAGAACGACATGAGGCCATATTATCAAGAATGGAGCAATTGTTTTGTCTACTGATCAAATGAAGTCTTCCATTGAGAATTTGGTGGATTCAACAACTCAAACAAAGGATTCTATTGATAAGTTGGTGGAATCTAATGCTCAACTTATGGCACAATTCTCCCAATGGATGCAAATGCAAATGGGATCAAAAGAAGCTAAGGAGAAAGCTTATTCAAACAATGAGCCTTCAGTCCCACTTCAGCCATCTAACCAAAATGGTCATGGACATGGGATTATTGGAAGAAGAGGCATCCCAAATAGCCAATATGAAGTAGGAGAGGCTTCACAATGGCATGATGACTATTTGGGCAGTTTGAATGGAGCTAATTTTCAAGTTTTTGGACTGAATACTCAAATTCTGAAGGTTCTCTACCAACACGAAGATTACATAGTAGTTCTCAGCCACATGTTGGGAGATTTCTGTCTCAATTCAAGGGTTCCATACATGGTAATCATGATCAGCCTATTTTGGGACAGCAACCATTTCATGAAAGAGAGCTAAATGACAAGATTGTTCTAGCTAAATTTAATGGTCAGTCTTCTTCACCATTTGATTTAGAGGAGTGGACCTCTAAGATGGATTCCTACTTTGACATATTCCCTAAAAATGATGACATGAAGATTAATTTTTCTTCCTTGCATTTGGAGGGATTTTCCCATACTTGGTGGAGGTATATAAAAAAATAAAACGTACTTGTAGAGAATTGGGAAGCTTTTAAGAAACTTATGGCTAAAGTATTTGTCTCCCCTCTTGAAAAAGAGAAATCAGCATGGAGATGGTATGGTTTGGAACAAAGGGGCCTAAGTGTAAGAGAGTACACTAACCAATTCCTCAACCTAATCATGTATGTGGAAAGCATTAGTGATGAGGCTAAGCTCCATAAGTATATGTATGGTTTAGAGCCATCTTTATCAGCTGATGTCAAGGCACAAAATCCTACTTCCCTCTTTAAGGCTATTGAGCTTGTGGAGCGCTATGGAAGAAAGTATTAAAAATAATCTTCATTTCATCGTGGTTTTGGACAGCCAAGGACTGTTTTTAAGCACGGGCAAGTTGGTAACACTTATGGTAGCAATCGTGTGCCAAATGGGAGCTTATAGGTACCAACTTATCCTCCATTTAATGCTTCTAGACCTGAAAGTAATTTCAGGACAGCAAACAGTCCAAGAGTTGATTTCAAACAAGGGGACAGCAAGCCTAAATCCAATTCAACCAATACAAATCCTAAATCTATTCCTATGGATCTTTATAAAGAAAGAAAGGAAAAAGACTTATGTTTCAAGTGTGGGGAGAAGTATACACCTGATCATGCCTCAAAGTATATATACAAAAATGTCAAACCCAAGCTTCAGAGTATGTTAACTTTTGAGGATTTTGAAGATGACATGGATGAAGCTAATGCAATTGCACTTAATGCTGAAAATGAAGATCTTGAGGAAGAAGTTGGGCAAGAGTACTTCTATGATCCACCCGACTCTTTTCCTTTTGATCCAGGTGGAAGTGTTCCATTTGATCCAGGTGGGACTTGTTATGAGCCGCTTGCTACCACTAATTGTTCTATTTCTATGGATGCTTGGATAGGATCTAGGAGCCCTAATACACTCCATATGAAGGGAAGCATATGTGGAAAGCCAGTGTTCATTCTGATAGACAGTGACATTACTCATAGTTGTGTGAATAAGTCCATCATGGACAACCTGAATTGTATTTCCACAGATTTACAGCAGTCCATTAGAGTTCAAGTGGCCAATGGTGAAGAGGAAATCAGCACACAGATATGCTCATAGGTTTCTTTACAATTGGCTAAAAATTTTGAACCAAAGGTAAACTTGATCACTTTGGAAATGGGACCTATAGACATTGCACTCGGTTGTGATTGGTTGATGACATTAGGCAGGATCACTATGGATTTCTCATAGTTGTATATGGAGTTTATCTTCAATGGACAGCTTATCCATTTACAAGGAATTACTAGTAGATCAGATTTTCAGCTTATTACCATTCAACAACTCAAAAGGGAGTACAAGAGGCGCTCACAAATATTTGTTTTGCATTTGAATAAAGAAATGTAGGATCAGCTGAATAATTCAGCAAACCATCCAGCCTTGACAGCTCTTCTTGGGGAGTATAGAGATTTGTTTGAGGTACCTACTTCATTGCCTCCTAAGAGAGCAGTAGATCATCCCATTGATTTGGAGCCCAACTCAAAGACAATCAATAAGCCACCTTACAAATTATCCAAGTGTGAACGAGAGGAAGTAGCCAAGAAAATCAAGGAACTTCTTGAGATGGGATTCATTGAATCAAGTTCTTCACCTTATGCATCTCCAGTCCTGTTAGTCAAAAAGAAAGATGGATCTTTCAGAATGTGCATTGACTACAGGGATCTTAATAAGATCACAGTGAAGAACAGGTATCCGATACCTAGAATTAATGATTTGCTTGATGAGATTAAAGGGGCTCCATTTTTTACGAAGATTGACTTGAGATCAAGGTATCATCAGATTCGCATGTGAGACGGTGATGAAGCCAAGACTGCTTTCAGGACTGATCGTGGGCTCTATCATTTCTTAGTGATGCCATTTGGGCTTACAAAAGCTCCAACTACCTTCCAAAGCCTGATGAATAAGATTTTACAACCTTTCCTCTTTCAGTTTGTCTTGGTGTTCTTTGATGACATTCTGATCTACAGCAAGACTTTACAAGATCACTTGGCACATGTGAGGAGGGTTTTTTATGTATTGAGACATCATAGGCTTTTTGCTAAGGAGAAGAAGTGCTATTTCATGCAGACTGAAGTGGAATACTTGGGACATATTTTCAGTGAAAAATGAATACAGGCTGATCCTAAGAAGGTGCAATGTATAAAAGATTGGCCAACACCTACTACTACAGCCTCTCTTAGAGGACTTCTTGGTTTATCTTCATTCTATCACTGATTCATTAAGCGTTATGCGGCCATTGCAGCTCCTTTGACTGATAGGTTGAAGAAGGAGGTTTTCTTTTGGGATGCTCTTGCAGATAGCAGCTTCAACCAGTTAAAGGAACTCCTTACGTCTGCTCCTATTTTAGTATGCCCGGACTTTTCCAAAGAATTTACTATACATTGTGATGCTAGTGGCCGTGGCATTGGGGCTGTTTTGCTACAGGAGCATGGAGTAATTACATTTGAGAGCCATAAGCTTACAGATAAAGAAATGGCCATGAATTTTTATGACCAGGAGATGTTGACTATCTTGCATGCAATTAAGAAGTGGCACCATTACTTATATGGCAACAGCCGATTCAGAGTACACAGTGATCACAGGGTACTTAAATATTTCCTTACTCAGTCTAATCTTACTCCAAAGCAACGTCATTGGATAGCTACATTACAGAATTATGATTTTGACATCACTCATACAAGGGGCAAAGATAACATACTAGCTGATTCTCTTTCTCGTATGTGGGCTTGCAAAGTTTTAGCTATGACAGAATTGCATAATGATCGGATTGAAGAATTACAGGAGGCTTATCTTTTGGATGAAGAATTCAACCATATTTTTCAGAAATTACAGTAAGGTCTTATGGAAGAAAACTCACATTACCAGCTTAAAAATGGCCTTATTTGGTTTAAAGGCAAGATTGTTATTCCTTCTACCTCTTCTTTTAAAAATTATGGAGGAACTACATTCTTCGCCTCTAGCTGGACATGTAGGAGTTTTCAAGACCTATGACAGGATCAGTAAAAGTTTCTATTGGAAAGGATTATGGAAAGATGTCAAGGACTTTGTTATGAAGTGTATGCCTTGTCAGCAGAATAAGGACAACACCCATAAGCCAGGAGGTTTATTACAGCCATTACCTATTCCTACAGGTAAATGGACTCATATTACTATGGATTTCATTACTGGCTTACCTACTACCAAGAAGGGATGGAATAGTATATATGTGGTGGTAGACAGACTCACCAAGGCAACCTATTTTATTCCAACCAAGATTCACTGTATTGCTTCTCAAGTGTCCAGTCAGTTTATGGAGCAGATTTTTAGACTACATGGATTACCGCACGTGATTGTCCATGATAGAGACTCAACCAAGGCAGCCTATTTTATTCCAACCAAGATTCAGTTTACTGCTTCTCAAGTGGCCACTTAGTTTATGAAGGATATTTTTAGACTACATGGATTACTACAAGTGATGATCCATAATAGAGACATAAAGTTTATGAGTAACTTTTGGCAGGCGGTATCTACATCTATGGGCACTAAATTGGCTCCATCTACGGCTTATCATCCTCAAACTTATGGACAGACAGAAAGAGTCAATAAATGGTTGGAGACTTATCTTCGCCATTTTTGCTATGATGTCCAAACGTCATGGGATTCTTAGTTACACTTGGTTGAGTTTGCTTATGACAATTCTACTCATGCTAGTATAGGAGTTTCACCCTTTTAGGCTTTGTATGGCTACAAGGTGCCCTTTCCCACAGTCATCTTTAATGAAAGGATCAATCCTCATGGGAAGGAAGAGTTAGAAAGAATGCAAACCCTTCTTCAGCAATGTAAGGTGAATCTAAGGAAGGCTCAAGATCAAATAAAGATGTATACTGATGAGAAGAGGAGGCCTTTAGAGTCCCAAGAAGGAGAGTTGGTTTTATTAAAGGTGCCCAAGTCCAAGTACTGTACATTAAAAGATGGATCTAGTAATAAGCTTGCCCACAAGTTTTATGGCCCTTACCGGATCCTTAAGCGAATTGGAGATTTGGCATATAGACTAGAGCTTCCCTCTTCCACAAAGATTCATAATGTCTTCCACATTAGTCAACTCAAAATTTTTATCGTGCCTAGTTTTCAGAATTAATCTATCTACATGGGCTTAAAGTACTATTCAAGATCTTCATTTTGATATATGGTACGTCTTATTTGGACACTTCTACTAGAAGTTATGGAATATTTGGTCCAGCAAGGTCTGTTTACATAACAAGCTATCTACTTTGTTTTGAGATTGTTTGTTGAAGACTTTATGGCTCCATATACTTTTGAAGTACTCCTGATCATGTATATAGTTGAGAATTACTTCTGTTCTTCAATCTCAGTCCATATAGTTGGTCATACTTCATTAATTTCCCATTTATAAAGTTGTAAAAATAGAGTAGTACTCTGTTCTATCCATCTTTTTCTAGTTTTCCAAGTTTGTCTTTGAGAATAAAAACTTTTAGGAAGGGATGGATTGTAAGAAGCTGGGAATAAGAATTTAGTATAAATAATATTGATATTATGCCATGTCACACTGACATTGGTATAAAAGGAGAGGACATGTAATTTTTAATATCTTTTTTTGACATAATAATACAATTATAGTCTTTCTCTCCCATCTTGCTCACAGCTTCTATGGATTCTCCCTCTTTCCTATCTTTCTCTCTCCAAATCTAGTATTTCTCTCTCCTCGTCACTCTTCTTCTCTCTCCTCCTGCAGTCTTTCTCTCTCTTCTGCAGTCTTCTCTCTCCTCTTTCTCTCTCCCTAGTTCTCTCTCTGTCAACCTTTTGCTTTCTCAAAAATTTTCGCGTTACTTCATCATTTTCCTCATCTACATAAACCTATATTTGAAAATAAACTTAGTAATAAAATTTAAAAATATATAATTACAATATTTAAAAAAAACATATATCTTATCTTTGCTTGAGTTGTTGATGTTTTGTTGTATAGGTTTTTTAGAATATACTCTTTTTGTTAAGCCATGTAACAACAACTTTGAAAAGCTTACACAACTTTCCACATCAAGATTCTCATCTTCATTTTCAACATCCTTTAGTAATAACACATTTTAACAAAGTAAATAATAAAATAAAATGTTAAAAATACAAATATGTAGTCAAAATAAATTTTAACATAGATATAAAAACTTGATTTGTTGTATAATCTTGAAATTTTTGAAAGCTTTCTTCTCCTTCGACAAACATATTCATCTTCCAAGACAAATAAATCTTCATATATAAACATATATAAAATATAAATTATCTAATAAAAATATTAAAAAATTGAATAAAATCATTACATGTAATGATAAACCTCTCTCCTTATCTTCATGTAAACCTTCCAAGATGTTTTCTTCTCCAGGAGGCTAAGATAATAAATACATGAAATACCATTAAAGCTTAAAAATCATGCATTAAAAAATAAACACACAATTTTATAGGATACCTTTTCCAAGGCTTGATCAATTGGAATATCCTCCATAGTCGGGACGTATACATCTTGCTTCTGAGAGTCAGCAACAAGAGTATGTACTTCACACTACCATCAAAAGGTATATATATGGGTATGGAAGAAGTGAAACTAACAAGATAATCATAAAACCAAACATATAAATGATATTATCTTACTGGTGATGCTGTTGTATTTGAAATCACATCTTCCGGTATAGGTTCAACGTTATCCAAAATTTCCACTCCAAGAAAGACTGTGGACTCTTTCTATATGCTAGTAAATTAATGGATTCACCAACTAAAATTATTTGTCTCAAATATTAGGAAATTTGATGAGAAAAAAATTGACTGACTTACCTTATTTAGAAGGCCCTTTCTCCTCAAATGCTTCCTCTTATCTTTCCTCGTACTTTTCCACCAGTCATAAATATCACGCTCTCTCCACAAGTACTCACATCCATGAAACTTCAATGGTAAAATTTCATGGTGATTTTGAGAGATTATTAATTCAATACGTTCTTTTTCAATCTTTTTGTAGAGTAGATCATTTGACTTGGAGGAGTCAAATCATCTTCGTACCCGTCGATAATTTTCAAGCATGACTGCATGTTGGCTTTTAAAGCATTCAACCAAGAGTTTTTTCCCATAAAATCTACCCTTTTTGTCTGCTTTCCAAGGTAGGTGGTCGAAAGATTTCATCATATGACGGTAGGCACATTATACCTGATGAAACTTAAGATATCAAATATCCCTAATTAGATAGTTGTTATAATAATTGATTATTATCTTACAAAAAAAAGATACCTATTTCTAGACTTGATGAAACATCAAGATCGGTGACATCCTTATCTTTCTTTTGTGAATTTTTCTCTTGTAAAGTCTTTAGTAATATTTTCTTCTATATTTGCACACAATTAATCAAAGTTTATGTTGATATTAAGATTTTAAAATTTTGAGAAAGTAAAGAAACAAATAAAAAACAATGTATTCAGATTGAACCACATATTATTGTACCTTTCACCTCATTCATCATAGAATCCATAAGCCCAAGGAACTTGGGATCTTCACTCATCATCTTCTTTAGAAGAGCCATCATCTCTATGCTAGAAGCTGACATTTGAAACCTACACAAATGTAGTGACTATGAGAAAATGGTTATTAATTCTACTGAAAAAATATTAGACAACATAAAAAATAATGTTAATAAACATACCATTATAAGATTGTTGAGTCATGTGCAACTGAACACCACATAATAGGTATGATTTTTTTTCTTTTATTGATTATCATTGTTTTTGTTTTGATTGCATGCCATCGCTTTTTTGTGGATGCACACAACCACCAATCTTTCCATTCTGGATTCTCTTCTCTCACCTTCTAAATATTTTCTTGCAAGTGGACCTTAGTCAACCATCCCACTTTAACTTGCTTCATTTCATAATTAACTGACCTTATGATGGCATATTTTAAGTCATTTGGTCCAGACAGTGCTGATAAATCACATTTCATATAAATGATTTCATTCTCCTCTAGCCAAGGAGGCATACAACCAATGCAACCTATCTTTGTTAAGCGTGGCCTTAGTCTCAAATCCTTTCTCTCATATGCAATAATAGAATTTCCATGTTGAAGTGGGATAAATTTATGTAATAATGATTGTATTGGTCTAATAGAGTCCCATGAAAATGGCACAAAAGTATTTTGCAAGCGAGTCATGCCTATAGTGGTATCCACAACCAAACTTTCATGGCCCCTTTCAATCATAATACATTGTCTATAGTAATGTACACTAAAGAAAATCCTCACTTCATCGTAACATTCCAATGAGAAAAGTGGTGATATGCATGCTTTCCAATGGCCAACATTTATATCAACACTGGTATCGTTGTCACATCTTACAACTACTTTATCTCCCACTTTATAAGTTTCTCCCTTAATAAATAATTTTTTATGTTCTATTACTCATTCCACTCTATGTTAAAAGTTTGATGGATGTACCTTCTTTCATCACTAGTTGCATTCCTTTATCTCAACCTCTTTCCTCCTATTACTATTCCCTTTGTTACTGTTACTATTTTGCATGCACAATCTTTGGCTTTTGTAGAAAAACCTCCATAACTCTTTTGCTCTATCAACACATGATACATGCATGAGACCTAATGTATGCCATTCCGGACATTCATCACATCTATCAAGATCCACTAAGTATCCATCAGGTGGCAAGAGAGCTTTGTGAAACTGTCTTATCATCCTTTGATGTGGCATAAGTTTGTCAAGCTGGTTTTTTGTTATATGAATGAGTACCCATGTAAAGAAACTTCTCCTTTGATCATTTGCATAAGAAATTGCATTGTCTTTGTTGTTTGTTTTGATATTAACATATGTCGAGACCATTCGTTCATATGTATAGCACCAAAAAGCATAATGGCTACCGTGATGAAGAATATCATCCACAAACTCTCCAAAACCTATAATTGATATAATAAAAAGATAAATTATTAAGTTAAAATACATATACTATGAATACGTAAACAAAAGAAAAGTTGAGAATAGTTTATACCTGCAACATGCTCCAACGGTGGTGAGTTGGACTCTAAGAGTTCTTCAGACCTTAATCTCCAAGAACCAAGCAATTCTCTCAAAGTATCTACATCTTCTCTAGACCAACCATGATCACGAGTGTAGTTGTAAAAAGCTTGAGCAATGTCTATGAGTATTAATCCCAAGTCATAAAAGACCTTTGGAATATCTTTAACCTCACACAATACATATGGCAGATACCATTGTATCCACTTTTGATTTTCTTCGGCCTTGTAGCTTTCACAATATTTACTAGGGTACCTTGGCCATCGACCATATCATGTAGAGTACGGAGTTACTTTTGTAACATGATGTGTTGCCTCATCAATTTGTGTTTTGACTCTATTGTCCACTGTCCTTATTAGAGCACATGTATACTTTGAGAACAAATTTAGAGCCAAAATATGCATGCAATCATATACAAGATCCAAGGACAAATCAAAGCCATAGAGATCATATAATCTCCACAAGCATGATCTACCAGAAAGTCCCGCTTCTTTTAAAAATTCATCCCTATCTGCTTGAGTGAGAGCTCTTTCTGCCATAATCAAAGAGATAAGCATTTCATCACTTGATTTTTTGATTGGTCTATGTTTCAATTGAAACCTGTTTTGATCATATAAGTAACATCTTGATCCCTCACTTTCCAAGGTAGCTATCGCTTTGTGTCTACGACAAAAAGATTGACCACCCTCTTTAAAAGATCCAATCTTGCACTGAGTTGGACGGTCACCAGTTACCATTATTAGCATGGCACATGCAATGAATCTTCTATTGAGAGAATTTCTATATTTAGTAATGTGTGTGATTGGATAATTGAAATCTACAGTAAATCCATCAACAAACATACTTTCCAGCTCATCAATCAATGGTTGCATGAAGACATGAAAAAGCTTGCTAGAGCTTCCAAGCACCTTTTTACAGCTGAATGGAATAAATAAAACTGGTATAACTCCAATAAAAGAGTTCTTTCCAATATTGAGGACCTTCACCTCAACAACTCCACAATTCTTCTAGGTTGCCTTTGATGCCTGAAACCCGTCCCAGTGTAATAATAAAGCAAAATTTCATGGATCACCCTGCTCATCAAAACCAAGAAATATATATATATTATAGTAATCAATATCAAAGATTATTTATGGGATTTTTTAAAATCTACATTGCAATAAAGTGTACCTTGTAGATCCTTTTGTCCTTGTGTATATGAGTTTGACATGATTTGCAAATAAACGTATAGGTTTTCTCTGTCTCATTCCAACCATCTACAAGTGCTGGTGACCTTTGAAAAGGAGGCCATGCTTTATATGCTTGCTTGTAATGAATATTATTACATATCACTAGAAGCTCTATGTATGATTCTGGATCCCAAAAATCTTTTACACGCTTGCACTTTGTGCCATCCCAGAACTCATTTATTTGTGAAGTATCAATTGCATTATCCTCTGTTAACCACTTTCTTTTATTTCTCCACATTTCCAATAATTCATGACATAGGGTTCTACTTTTAGTTAGTAGTTGCAATTGTTTGGTAATGGAAATATAATTAAAAGAAAGCATATCTTTCCTAGGTAGTGAATAGTTTGAACACTTTTCACAATATTGTGGGCAATCATGCTTTAGCTTCTTCCTGCCTATGGCATTGAAGTTACATTGGCATTCAAGAGTGTCCCGAGTATAGTTATCTTCCTTCCTTCGTTGGTATAGCAATGGTACATGAGAAGAACTCTCACGTCCTTGGCATATTCTATATCGTTGAGAGTTAACCATACCAAGTCATGTTAACATGACATTGAGTTGCTCCCAACAAGTAAGAATATTTATACCACCTAAGTCTCCATCCCATGTGTTGGGTAGTTGCACTAATAGTTTGCCTAAGCTTGGTGCAAACATATTGCCTGTACAAGTTTGAGAAGGCTTTTTCCCAACAATATCACCAAACAAAATCTGAAGCATATTGTCCTGAAACTCAATCAAGGCTTGATGTTCATCCCAAAGTGCTTGCATTTGAATTAGTCTCTAAATAATTCTATTAAACAAAGATAGCTCAATATCATGCATCTCGACCTCATCTTCTTCACCTTCGTCCAAGCTCTCAATCTCATTTGAGGACTCATTATGGGCTTCGTTATCCAACTCAACATCACATCCCTCTGGAACATCCTCCAATAATAAATCATGAGGGTTATGTAGACCTAGATGGGTTGTAAGACTCTCGAATCTCTCCTCAATTTTTTGGTGTCGTACATAAGTTGAAGGAGGAACCAAACTTCCACCACCACAATATGTTTTGCATCTACACCATACACATCTATGTCTAGGCAATGATTGAGATAATACATGGCTTTCAATGGGGTTGTCATCACTCATAGTAGCATTATCTCTCAAAGGGTTTTGACTGCTTTCATAAGCCACAACTGATGGATGCATATTGCCATTCATATCTTGACGACTATGTGCATAATAAGTTTGTCTTGTAACATCTTGATAGCCAAGAGATGAATGTCTGCACTTGTGTAACATTTCTGAATCTCAAACACGCATTGTTCATATGAATCTCCTCTTCGGAGGCCAAAAAGGTTAGGATAATGGCAAATTCTTTTATTATTATTCCCCTTATCCCCCCAGCTGACTGCTGTGTTGGAGGGGAGGGGAATAGCAGGTATGATCAAGCTCCTTGATGGAGCTTGTAGGGGGGAAGAACTCATGTGAAATGATGCGTGGGGGAGGGAGGATCCCCTCCCCTCACCTATTTAATCCGTGCCATGAGCTGGGAGAGGCGACGGAGGCTAATGCTATAAATCGTGAGGGATTATGGAGGATAGGGGAGCCTTCATACTGTCAACAACTGAGAGAGAGGAGGAAGCTAAGAAAATTGGTGTTGTCGCTGCCATTGAGAGAGGAGGAGGCACCGCTGAGGCCGCTGACATCCACCAAAAGTGGAGGGAGGAGTTGTCAGACTCCTGGCAGCTACCATGGAGCCAAAAGAGGTCGCCACCAGATTGACAAGAGCGAGGGGAAAGGCTTCACTCCGTTGATGCGAGGAGCTGCTGTGGAGGGGAGGAGATCACCGCCATCTGTCAGTCGTAGACGCCTTCTCTCTCACCACGTTGTCGAAGGGTTTGTGAAAGCAAAGTCGCGTCTTCAGAAGACCTTGATAAATTTCAGGATAAAAGATTAAACAAGTGAATAAGCAAGATGAGAAAATAATGTCAAGACTCTATTTTATTTCAGCCAATAAGAGATTCAAGGTTCAAGAAGAAGAAACCCGAGCAGCCTTTGGATTGCATAGGTCTTCCATACATTTCAAAGAGAATTTCCAAGAATATGTCTTCATCGATGAGTGAGAAAGTGGATGAACATGGATAATCTTCTGATCCAAGTTCCATCACAGTGACTATTTACTGATATTGAGATGGCTTACGGTTAGAAACAGTCTTCAAATTTTCCATATTTATATGTATTATGTTAGACTTCAATCTGCCCTGTTCCTAGATCTGTCAGACCCAGAGATAGTCATCAGTTGTGGCTAATAAGTCAGATTTCTGGCACTTTTTATCAGGAATAAACAGAATTTCTGTTAGGGAATATGGATGCTCAAAGGAAAGCTTAGAATATGCCTTGAAATCTTATGTTTTCTCATCAATCATGATGCACAGCATAAAAACAGAAATAGCAATCGGTGAGCTGGAAATTTGGACAGCACGACTCCTTTCTTCAAGATAGTTTTATGGTCTGGTTCAAGGACTAATGGTACTTGATGGTTTGGTTCAAGACAAAACTGTTGTGGGATGAGCATCTATACACGGCTCTTCATGAAGCATTGACATGCCATCATCTGCATTAGAAGAAAGCTTTACAATTTCTGGACATCATCTGGATTAGAAGAAAGCTTTACAACTTCTGGATAAGGGTTTTCCAATTCAAAAGTTTTTCAATCCATATCTATTAGCACCGTATGGGAGAACATACTATTTTCCAAGCTCAAGTACCAGTTGTAATTACTGTTGTTATGCTCTCATAGATGACTGTCCTAATTTTCCCCAGAATGACTGTTTTTCTTCTCCCCAGGATGGCTCTTTTTCTCCTCATGACAGCTCTTCTTCTCCTCAGGACATGTTGTTTTTTTTACTTCAAAGACCACAAATTCTTAAACTGGTGGAGATGAAGCAGCATACGGGATATATCCAACATTCGTTTGTACAACTCTTTGTTATGGCCTTCTCCCTATATTCAGTCCTCCTCCTCCGAGATCTAGCATCGTCCTCCTTATTCGTCTCACATCACTGCTTTTTCAGAACCGTTTTCCCAGATTGATTGTTCCCAATCTCTGGTTTGTGTAATCTGCTTGCTTTCATGGTTTCCTCCAGATTCGCTTTTCTCCCTGTCGTTTTTTTTTGTTCACAATCCTCTTCCCTCCCCTCTGCTTTTTTCCCTTTTCGATCACGGAGAGAAAAAAGAAACTAACATTAGCCCCCCGATTCCGAAATTCCCTGCGCCCCCCAAATTGGCTATACAGCACGTAGCTTTTTTTTAATTTAAAATAGAAAAGCGGCCCTCTTTGAACAATCTCCTTGTATATCTCTTTGCCCTTATCAGCAGCTCCTATGCTGCCACAGGCTTTCAATATGCATGTGTAAGTGAATGCATTTGGAGACAATCTCTCATTTTGCATTCGTTCAAAGCACTTCACTGCTTCCTCAGCAAGACCATTCTGAGTATATCCTGCTATTAAAGCACTCCATGAGACCACATCATGAAAGGGAAGCTTGTCAAACACTTCTTGTGCGTTTGCAAGCAAGCCACATTTGCTGTACATATCTACCAATGCAGTCCCAACAACAATGTCTTTGTCCAGCAACCTTTCTCTAACAATCTCATCATGTATTTCTTTGCCCTTATCTGCAGCTCGTATGGAGCCACAGGCCTTCAACACACAAATAAAGGTAACTGAATTTGGACAAAGGCCCTCAAGTTGCATCTGCTCAAAACACTTCAGTGCTAGCTCACCATGCCCTTCATGTACATGTCCTGCAATCAGTGCAGTCCATGAGACTATGTTCTGAACTGGCAGCCCATCACATTAGGAGAAATATGGACTCTCTTTTTTGCCCCTTAGGGAGTGAATAAACAAATATAGGCCTAACCAATGAGAGAGCTGGGATTCCAGATTCATGTAACATGAATCTTCTAGCCATATCTTGGACCAAATCTTCCCTCAGCAATAAAATAAGGGAAAAGGGGAGTACAAAGCTGTCACTTCTTGGAAGTTTGTGCCTCGAATTTTCATTTTCTTATTTTTTATGTTTGACTTTTCTTTTCTCCCCTTTTCAGTTTCCCCCTCTTTCTTAGGCGGAACTCAAATTTGTCATATCTCTTTCCCCGCTTCTTCTTTCCTGACGAAATTTTACAGCCTCACTGTTGCTTGCCCTGTCCATAACCCTGTAAAATTTCATTTTCTTTGCACAAGCACAGAGAGAGTTTCATGTGTTTTATGAGAGTAGAGCTTGTTTTACCAAAGCCCTAAGATTCTCTTCACAAAACTCTACAGGTATATTTTTCTCTTCCATAGATGTTCTATGGTAAAGTTTTATCTCGTTTGGAGAAAACCTGTGCAAGTTATGTGCATTCTCTGACATGTAATTTCTTTTGTTTTGATGCTCTAGGAGTCTCTTACAATCAACAATAGTGATATTTTGAACACTCAACTTCTTCAACATCTTAGGTTTTCTCTGTAAACAAAGTTACAGGTATATTGTCTTGTTTTTTTGTTGCTCCACTGTTAAATTTTATCTCGTTTAGACAAAATGTATACAAGTTACATGTATACTGAGCTTTCCTGTTTTTTTACTCCAAGAATCTCCGAGGGTGAAGAACAATGATTTATTAAGAACTCAACTTCTACAACATCTTTGGGATTTTGAACACTTAACTTCTTCTTCAACATCTTAGGGTTTCTCTGTAAACAAAGTTACAGGTATATTGTCTTGTTTTTTTGTTGCTCCACTGTTAAATTTTATCTCGTTTAGACAAAATGTATACAAGTTACATGCATACTGAGCTTTACTTTGTTTTTTTACTCCAAGAATCTCTGAGGGTGAAGAACAATGATTTATTAAGAACTCAACTTCTACAACATCTTTGGGATTTTTTGCAGAGAAAGCCACAGGTATATTGCCATTTTTTACTAATGTTCCATGGTTAAATTTCAACGCATTTGGAAAAAGTCTATATAAGTTATATGTATACATTGACCCAATATTGAAGGAACAATGGTCTTGCTATAAGTCAACTTCTTGTTCAACATATCTAGGGATCTTTGTGAAAGAAATTACAGGTACAATGTTTCTTTTTTAAATTGATCCATTTAAATTTAATTTCATTTGGAGAGAACATTTGCAAATTATACACATGTTGATAGGTAACTTTTGTATTTGGTTGTTACAGATGTCTTCACGGAGGAAAAATATCAGTAGCATACTTGCAGTGGAGGTCTTCAACAGGAAAGATAATGGCGGTAATTGGATTTGTGATAAGTATTATAAGTTGGATTGGATTTTGATGCACCCAAGTACTCGAGGGAGTTTCAAGGTCAAGCGCAAGGATGTTGCAAACCCTAGCAAACATTGGAAATGTAGAATTCTAGAGTTCAGAAAAGTGTTTAATGGCACAAGTGCAATAACAGAAGTGTTGATTCAACATGTTTATACGCATAAACAAATCTTTGTACACGATGAGAACAACATTGCAAATTATAAACAAAACAGTAAGTTGTTAAATTTTATCATTGATTATTCTTTTGTATCAGAGTTGTTTTTAAAAGTCTTTGCAGTATTCTAATTCAGTCTTGTTTGATTGACAGCTCTATATCCATCGACTTTGCATGAATGGCAGAATGTGGAATGTTTAAGCGGCAAGATACATGTTTGGCATGAAGAGATAGGTTCTTTGATCTATGATAATACCTCTACAAGTCAACTTGCCACTCAAAATATCTTTTTTTATAATTCATTGTATGTGGTAGAAAGCCAGAGATTGCAGCATGTCCCATTGCCACCACTGTCTAGTGGTGAATGGTTCATTGGTAGCTTGGAGTTGTCAGGAGCTTGCAAGTCGAAGATAAAATCTGACATCAATAGTGCTATGAAACCCACCACAGGCTCCAAAGATGTGCATCTTAGTTGGTTTATTCCATTCTCATTGTTTGCACATTTGTTTGGTTCATGTGATGTTTTGAAGAAAACAAAGATTACTTATCAATGCAAGTGTCCATCCGAGGAATGGATGAGTCAGCTATTGGGTGAGTCTTGGGAAGTCAAAAGAACACATTTTGATGAGACGATTGAGTGCAAGGTCAACCAATCTGATATTACATTCAGGTAAAACTTTTTTACTACTTTGCATACCTTGATTTAATCGACATAGGTCTCGCTTAGATGAATTGTTATGTTAGTCGCATTGATTACTTACCATTATTTTTGTTTTTATTACAGGTATTTCATTGCTAGACAAACTCTGTGCGTTCGCTTTCGATATAGAAGATGGCGACTTTTGCGAGGGGAGTGGATCAGCTTGGATCAAGATATCCGAGATGACACACATACAACGCTCGTAGATGTGGTAATCTTATGGAGTGGTCATAATCCTTTCGTAGTCAGTGCAGAGAGTCATTGGCCCATTTATTTTCTGAGACAAGAAATCCAATTAATGTCCAGTGAGCCCCTCTACAACTTCTATTTCAAGTTAGATAATAGAAAAGTCAGGACTCGTAGTGAGCAATCCATGACATGTAAACAATGTGCTTCTCCACATATCCTTGAGATAGTGGAATCCTTGTAAAAAAACTTTATAAAGAGCGAATACATACCTTTTTTGAACTTCTGAGTACTTTAAATTTTAGTTTACTGTGATCCAAGCGTGCGATAATACATACTGTAATTACTCAATCGTGCAGTTAAAAATCATAATTAAATTGCAGGTTAGAGGTCTATAATCTAGAGAATATTGTCTTTGCACAATGATATATTGTAGTGCATCTCTGCTGCTTGTTTCTTACATTTTAATATTAAATTGGATCCAAAGGGAATTTCAAGGCCTTTTAGATTTATTTTCTTTAAAAAATTATATATTTTCTCTCGTTAGACTTGAATATACTCAGCGACCCAAACATATTCGAGGATATAATAATGTAGAACGAAGCGTTTGTCTGTATGAGTAATTTTAACAGTGACTTTAAAGTACTGAAATAAAGAAACTAAGGTAAGAGTTTTAATTTGAAACTTTAGAGTTAATAACTTTATAAAGAACCTTTATTTAAAACCCTAGACACATAAAAGCTATAACTCCAAACTCATTTTCACTTTCATTCTCCACTTCCCTACACTTGTGCTCTCATTTCTTCTCTCTTTGAGTGCCATGGCTACCACTCCCGCCTTCGCCGCATGGATCAGTTCCACATGCTACGCGCACATAGGGGACCAGATATACCCTAGGTTTTGCGTGACCTTGAGTCTAGAGAGCTCGCTTTCCGCTGTAGACCCTAACTCTAGTATACTAGCATCGTTTTGTGATGTAGTGAACCCTCTCACTTGCTCTATTCCCGACTCCACTCTCAGGTGGGTTCCCATGGATTTTTTGTATAGTTTGTGTGCCGGATCCAGCCATGCAAAGGTGATAAGCTGAGCCCTGGTGCATGTGGGGCAACATCTCTGCGCTAGAGCAGTGCCCACCTCGTCACAGGACCACGTCACGATGGATCTCATTGAGAGGGATGCCGCCTTTGCCATATATGTTATGTGCACTGAGGTGCAAGAGGACAGTGAGGAGGACATCGACGCACCCTCTCGGCCACTATTAGAGTACTTTGAGACGGAGCTTGAGGTGATCACTCTCGATCTGAGTGTTAAGGCAACACAGAGCTTGGCCATTGTGCACCCACCTCCCTGCCCTGATGAGATGCCCACGAGCGAAGATCCACCCCTCTCTTCTCTCCATGCTATCACCATCGAGGGGGTGGAATATCTACTCATGGAGGATGTGCTAGAGTTGTTGGAGATTAGGGAAGAAGAACTATACTGTATCATGGTGCGTGATGTACCTAGCGATTTCATAGATTTTGATTTACAGGATGCCCCACCACATGTTGATGAGGTGGCTCGTTATGATGGCACGAGCATCGATGACATCTCTGCCATTGTGAGCATCCAGGAGCAGATTGAGGATGCGGCGCCACAGTATCAGATCTCTGATGAGGAGTTCGAGCGGTTGCAGGAAAGCCTTTTTGGTCCTCGACCCGACTATGCAGTGCCTACCCAGGAGAGACGAGGGCAGCCGAGTGGCAGGAGCAGACCTGGATGCTCCATTACAGCGGCAGATAGATGATGCAGAGAAGGTAATGTTCTCGGTTTCATATGAAACTTGACCAGTAGGGCCTCTAGGGCATCGGGAGCACACACATGTGTTTTTGTCGGGATCGGGCCCCCAGATGTGCCCTAGCCGGAGGCTCGCGTCTGGGGGAGACTCAGGCCCCCAGACGCGAGCCTCCGGCCAGGGCACATCTGGGGGCCCGATCCCGACAAAAACACATGTGTGTGCTCCCGATGCCCTAGAGGCCCTACTGGTTAAGTTTCATATGAATATGATTTATATATCTTTAGCACACTCCATGCATAGTGAGTCTGATACTGAACTTGTGTGTTGCAGGAGATTGTCTATATAGATGAGTTTTCATCTAGGCAGGGTGGCCGATCTGGTAGCCAAGGAAGGGTGCAAGACTCGGCATTGAAGGAGTACGTTGGGCAGCTTGTCAATGACATTATTGTATTTCATAAGACATGCTCCCCTGCTTTTGCCGAGAACTTCTTGAAGTTGAGGGCACTAACAAAGGCTGGGCCCTTCAAGACCATCCCGACCAACTCCAGCCTGGAGAAAGTAGTGTTGCTTCGACGTTCGAAGCTTCTCTACTTATTCATGAGTACTAGGTCTGGCCCACTTTTCTCCATGGTGGCCCGTGGCATGGTTGCCGGTGTTGAAGACCCCACTGTCATTAGACAGGAACTATTGGGGCAAAATGTATTGTTGCCTATGATCAAGAATAGCTCTGACCATGGGGAGCCTAGCTCCAAGAAGCCTAGGAGAGAATAGATGTACTTATTGCCTACTGATATCGCATCACTGATGTACTGCACTTTGTAATCTTCTCTTCAAGTAATGAAAACTGATGTTTGTTGGATTCGCGTGCAATGTAGTTTGTGATACGTGTCATTTACTGTTTTTTTAACTTGAATGTTACGTTTATTTGTTGAATTTATACGTAACACGATTCGTACCCTAAATTTAATACATAGTGCTTTATCGAATTCGTGCGCAACATGTATTTGTTCGAACGCATGTAACGATAACTCAACGACGTAAATAAAATAAATATCAAGCGACTAAACAAAAATAAGACGCGCCAAAAACTTTGTATTTGTATTAATAACAATTTTACATGGGGTCCATTACAACCAAGGCTTTACAAAATGTCTTCAGAAGCTACATTCCATGTGCTTTTGAGTTGTATACCTCTATCCTTGCTGACCTCCGTGAGGACTATCTTTCCATCGCCGAAAGAACCTGACTATCCGCAGATCCCTGTCGGTGACAGTGACCCTCCTTGCATGCACCGCTGCATAGACTGAGTCTCCAAATAAGTCGATGAGGTAGGCTTCAGCAGCTTCTTGTAGTGTGAGGAGGGCCTGGGCAGTCCAGCGATCCGGTTGTTTCGCGCGTGATGTATCTGGAAACTGGGTCCTGTTGTTCCTGATCAGTATGCCCTCCATGATCTCCCGCACCATCTTCTGGAATGGAGCCTTCAGTATCAGGAGGTGAGTGGTCTTCTGGTAGTGGCGGATCTCGCGAAGAGCCACTATGCCTGGCTTCCATCGACGCTTGCGATGCTGGCGTCGTGGTGGTGGTGGTGGAGCTGGAGGACGTGGCTGCCGTATGGAATTTCCAGGGGGGTATCTCCGGGCCGCTTGCTTGGTGCATACCATGTCTTCTAGGAGAGAGAACTCAGAACTCAAAAGTGAAATGTGTAAAATGAGGTGAAACTTTAAACTTATAGCCAAACTTTTAAAAAACCCTAAAATTTCAATTAATGAATCTACGCTTAGGAAAAATATCACCAGTGCTCCGATTCACATGAAATTTTACCTGTAGGCTCCTCAAGGACACATCAACCACCCAAATTTTTTTTGGCCCCAATAGAAGCCTCTGGAGGCTTCTGATGGGGCCAAATTTTTAATATAAATGAGTTTTTCTAATGCCCAGCATGAGGGTGAAGTTTCACGAGATTCCGATTTATAAATTTGACGGTTCAATCTTTTTTTGAAAATGCGTTAACTGCATTATACTGCACTGATAATGTATTGTCAACATCGCAACTGTAGATTAAATGTATTGATAATGAGTGTGCGCAATTGCAGATTAAATGTATTGTCAACCTCGCAATGCGAAACATTGGAAACTTAAAAATTGACAAAAAATAAATCATGGGTAAAATGGAATATCGCATATCGGATATACTATTGCCAAACCACTAAATATAGTAAGGATATAGTGCATCGGCCCATGTACAACTGATCACCGACGTGTACGTGGTTGCACATTGAATTTATCCTCAACAAAACTACTTACAAAATTGGAAACTTGAAAATTCACACAATGCGAAACATGGTCAAAATAGAATATCACATATTGGATTTAGCATTGCGAAACTATGAAATACACGGTAGATAGTGCATCGCACCAAGTACAACTAGAGCTAGGGAAAATTTAGCTCCATTTTGCAGGCCACTACTATCAAATACTTGAAGGTCTACTGGAAAGATAACCCAAAACTAAGCTCCTTACAATCTACAACCAAACCTGAGCTAAAAACATAGATCCAATTACAAGGTAGCTTCTCAAAGCATATTGTTGACATTAAGATTAAATGCATCCTTGTTATTGCGGATCCTGCGAACAAGAACCAGATCTATGGGCTTAATAGTGATATGTCGGGCATGAATGGCTAAAAGTTGACCATCACTCATTAGATCAATCAAGTAGCTTTCAACTGCTTCTTGGAGAGCAAGCAAGGCTTGGCTTGACCATCGCCCCACATTCCTTTCCTGGTTCCTCGAAAAGAACTTGTGATGATGCCCTGACTGTAGATCTTGCAGTATTTCTCGCACCAACCTGGAGAATGGTGCCTTAGGAATAATCAAGTCGGCACTCTTCTGGAATTTCCTTATCTCGCGAAGCGCAGCTGTGCCTGGTCTCCATCTTCGTTTTTTATGTGTTGGAGGGCGTGTATTACGAGCTGGAGCAGTAGTGGGAGGTGGAGCAGCTGGAACATGTGGACCACCATTTCTGGACAATGGCGAACCATCATTATCGACCATACTAGGGCCACCATTGTTGGCCACAGTAGCGCCACCATTATTGGCTGCAATAGGGCCACCGTTATCGGTCACCAGGGGATCTTTGTCACTCACAGTACACTCACTAGATTCAGAAGAGTGTTGAGCTCTTGCTCTCACAGGCGTCTTTTTTATAGGAAGCTTGGAACGTGCCATGGCTGTGATGATGAAGGATAGAAAGGTGGAGGGTAGAGTGGAGAGCAATGGGAAAAAATGAAAGGAGAGACGACTTAAATACGAAACTTTCAAACTTATTGTGGTGTAAATGAATTTTAAATTTATCATTTCATTTCTATTCTCCACCCCATCCCTACCTCTCTCTATCTCCTGACACCCCCCACATGCCCCCCCTCTCTCTAGGCCAATGAATGTTCCAATGTTTGGAATTTTCATATCTTTGTCTTAGGATTTCAAAATTGATTTTTCATAATTAAAAAACAAAGTTCGAAATCGACTTTGAAAAATATAGTGACAAACCTTTGAAATTTTAAAGAAAATTTATAAGACATCTCATGTTAGAGATATGAGTATTGATGTGTCATATCCTTGGGACTTGTGCTCTCTTGTGGACTCTAAATGCATCAAAATTATTATCTTTATCTAGGTCTGCATTTTTTGCCATCTCTCTCTTGGGTTGCCAACCATTCTGCGTGCCTTTGTCTAGCTATGCTGTTTTCATATCTTGCTTTTCTCACTTCATATATTGCCCTACTTATAGATTGTGCTTGAGATGTTTTGGACTTTTTTTCTTTTTCCTCGTATCGTATCTCTAGTCTCCTATACCACCATTGGAATAATTGCCTCATAGAATTGGAATCATTGATGCCACCTCGATGATCAGTTGCCTTTTGAAAAGCACAGCGAGCTTGCCAGTGAGATCTTTCCATGCCTTGAGTTGACCATATTGCCAAACTTCCTTGATCTGCAAAGTATGGACCATGTGCTTCAAGTATATGCTGCACAAGAGATTCAACTTGATAGTCCCCAAACCCCTCAACATGTAAAACTGCTCCATTATTTTGCTGTTGAATAACACTGGGTATATTAGTGAGGTATAAAAAAACTTTAAGTACTTCATGGTCCTCCTTTGGTACTTCAAATGCTGCAAGCCACCATATTTCATTCTCCGATTGTACACTGAAGTATAAAGAATGTTTTTCATCGATGTTGGGATCCAATGCTCGATTCATAAGTGTTATACTCACACGCTCAAGTTTTTGCCCCTTGATAATCTCACTCTCATCAAGTTTGAGGACAAACTTAAGCTTGCCTCTACATTCTTCCATAGACATATTGTAAAACTTGACCATAGCAATCTGAACCCTACATATATCCAATACAAAGTTGTTGGATGCATTCAATACAAAGGCAACTTCTTTGGAACCATACTTCAATATGTGTGTGTGTTCCAGATGCGTAGGCTCACCAATTAGTTCTAAAACTTTCTCATTTAGTTGTTTTCGAGCCTTCTTCACGTGAAATGGTTTTGGCAGAGGCATTACTCGCTTAGTATTGAAGACTTGCTTAAAACCTGTATCCAATTGTTGATAGAGCATACTATATGACTCAGAACTCATTCCCACCTTGTCACATAATCCCTGAGCATCTGTAGCAGTAAACAAGTTGCTCACATCCCTAAGACGTTCACTAGCAACACCATCCACAATGTCCCCGAATTTACGATTTTCCAATGCATTTTTTACCATATTCTTGCTAAGGACTTTGGCAATAGTATCATTCTCTGCATGAGGAAACATATTTCTCATTGTAGTAGATTGAGCATATATCCGTCTATGATATTGTCCACTTCCTTTGGCTAATTGGCCAATTGGTTTAACGGATCGGATGCGTCGACGTGCCTCTTTGGTTTTTAAAGTGGGCCCAATCTCCAAAGTTTTTGTGAGCTTCCTCTCTATGTTTCGATTCTCCTTCTCCAAGTCATTGACTTTAGACTGTAACTCCATATTCTGCACGTGTGTAGCATGCATAGCATCTTCAATGACAGACATTGCTTGTTGTAGGTTCTAGTTCTCTCTATCCTTCTCAGCCAATAATCTATCCTTTTCCATCAAGGACTGCATATTCCCTTGTAATCTTGTCTGCATATTTGTCAAGGTTTGATGAGCCCCTGCTAATCCTTGTGTGACAAGTCTGCATGTGTATCCATACAATCCTTCATTGCCTTCACAAGCAAACTTTACAAATGATGTAAGCCCTTCAAATTGTGGTGGCCTTCGAGTGAGTGGATCGGGTGGATAAATGCACCCATCAACCCAAAGGTCCACATTTTTTTTGCCCTGCATTTCTTTCTTGTTGCATCTTGCATCTTATTGCATCATCTCTTTCCACAGTTCTTTTGAACATTGGTGCATATTCATCCTCCAATTGAAAGTGAATACCTCTCTTTCTCTTGGTACATCCTGCACCTGCATTCTGCAAAAAAAAAGTATGCAAATGTTAACTTGGATTAACATTCAAATCGCAGAACTACACCCCTTTGATTCACTATATCTGTGCTTTTTTTAAAACCCAGTTGGTTCTTGTCTCTTTCTCTTGCTTTCAGTCTTGATAGACCCTAATCAACCCCTAATCAGCCTGTAATCTTGGCTTTTAATCTACCTCTAATTAGCATCAAATCTTATCTTCTGTTCTATCCAAAATATTCTCTCTCTCTCTCTCTCTTTCTCTCTCTCTCTCTCTCAACAAAAATTCATCAAGGAAACCCTAAACACATTCATACTGAAGCTTGGCTAGTGGAAAACAATAACATCATCTTATCTTCTACACTAATTTACTATCTGTCACTCTATCACTTATTTTCTTTGTTCATCTCACACAGTCCTTTCTATCCCCCCCTTCTCCCCTCCTCTCTCTCTCTCTCTCTCCCCCTCTCTCTCTCTCTATGAATTGATGCTTAAGGACTGAACAACAACTGTGAAGAATAATAACATCACAAAGATTAAAAAAATAAAGATACCTCCATTATCACTGGATTGCTTGTAGTATAGACTGTTGAAGACGGAGATTTCTTACTGCATATTTCTGAAGAGGAAGATGGCTTGTAGCAGGGTAGAGTGTGTTGTAGATAGAGATTCTTTGATTTCAACAAATGGTATCAAAATTACTCCTCAATGCTGCTTCAGAAGAACTTGTATGCAAGAAACTATATTCTGGAGGGAAAGAGAAGAATGCACAAAATTTGGGACAAAACTAGAGCTTTCTGAGGGAATGAAAAAATGCCCAGAAATAGGTATATACTTGTCCAAAAAAGATGAAATTTTACAAGGAAACTCTCGAGTCAAAAAGGTGTCTCTGGGTAAAAAATAATCTTAAAATATGATGTGTACGTCATTTTATATCATTTTTTAACTTCCGCCATTTTAAGAAGCGAGAATGAGAATGATTGAAAAGTCATGAGGGCACTAAAGAGGGCATTAAAGAGTCATGAGGGCATTAAAGAATGATTGGCTGCGTTTTTAGAAAAAATAGAATTGTATTTTTTTAGTTATGAGGATTTTGAGAAAAAGTGACCTTATCCTGCAGTTTGGGAATAAAATAATAGGTGAAATCTATTGAAAACACAAAAACGAGATTTGCTTGATTGTGGAAGATCTCTTTTTATAATATTATTTTGGAATCTCTTTTTAGAGAGAGAGAGCTGAGAGAAACCCCTTAAGGGGCAAAAAAGAGAGTCCATATTTCTCCTAATGAACACTTGGACTGCTTCTGCAAGAGAGTAGCATTTCCCATACATGTCCACCATTGTACTCCCCATGTATAGCTCTTTCTCAAGTCCTCTCCTAGTTATCTCAGAATGTATGCTATGCCCTGTTTCTAAATCTCCTTCTGTGCCACAAGCTTTTAAGCAGAGAATGAATGTGCTGGTATCCACAAACACACCTTCCAACTGTATCCGCTTGAAGCAAATCAAGACTTCCATGAAACTGTATCTCGAAGCGGCTGCTTATCAAACACCCTGTGAGCCTCTGCAAGGGAACCACATTTGCTATACATATTTATCAGAGAATTTCCCACAATCAATTCTCTTTCAAATCCCATTTTTGATATCTCAGAATGTAAAGATTGGCCTGAGTGCAAGGCTCCTATGCTACCACAAGCTTTCAAGGTGCATAGAAAAGTAGCTCTAGTTGGAACCACACCCTCCTGTTGCACGTCCCTAAAGAGATCCAAGGCAGTGAGACTGAACTCATTTTGAATATATCCTGTCATTAAAGCATTCCATGACACTTAATTTCTTTCCAGCAAGCCCTTGAAGACTTTATGCGCTTCGTTTAAACTTCCACGTTTGACATACATGTCAACCAGAGCATTATTGATTAATTCCTCTTACTCCAAACCCTCTTCCACGTAGAACAAAAGTATAAACACAACAACTAAATATGTACAAAGTATCAAATCCCACACACAACTTTTGGGTGGTTTTCACACCTCCAATGTGCAGCAATACGACATCCACCCCCTCTAATCCTGCACATCCTCCGGATGGGCCAACTACCCATGATCGTTATCATCAAGATCCACAAACAGATCAATCTCTTCATTATGCATTTCCGGTATATCAATAAGATTATCTGTCATATCATCTGTCTCTTCCATTGGAGTTTCTTCTCGTTGCTCTTCTCTTGAAAATTCTTCCAATGCATAATCTTCATCATCTCCTTTCTTGAAAATCTTGATTCTTTTTCCAGCAATAGGCACTCTAAGCACTGTCCCATCCAATTCTGTCAGCTCATATGTTGCATTATCAAAGACATGTCTGACTATGTACGGCCCAAACCATCTTTTCACCATCTTCTGAAGTGCAGTATGCTGATTTTCAAGGCTGTATCAAAGACTAATACCCAATCTCCCTCTTCTATTGCTCTAGGCCGCAAGCGATGCCTGCTGTCAAACCTGTCCTTATTTCTTAGTCTAGCAACCTTCAACCTATCAATAGCTAGCTGAATATCCTCTGGTCTTCTCTTCAACTACCGAATCCGAAGAGCTAAGAGCTCCTCTCTCGTCAAATCCTCCTACCAAGGTAAAACTGGCCAAGTCAAAGCACAAGTCTCAGTCGGCATAACCGGTTTCTGGCCATACATCAACTCTGCAGGCATATATCCTGTGGTAACACTGTGAGTCGTATGATCAGCCCACAAAGCAAATGGTAGAAGTCTCGGCCATTCTCCAATCCGTCCTCTACATGCTTTGGCTAATGCTTTCACTATCGGCGGATGCCCTCTTTCAATCTTCCCATTTCCCTCTGGATTGTATGCTATGGTTAGAGCCAACTTGATTCCTAGTTGAGAGAAAAACTCCCTAGATTCATCTGTATCCAATTCACTGCGACCCGCAGTGATCTTACCCACACAGCCATACCTGTAGAAAATTTCTTCCAATAAGAACTTACACACTGCACTAGTGGTCTTCGTTCTCAAAGATTTGCCCTCAACATGATTGGTAAGATTCTCTCTAGCCAAAACAATGTATCTCATCTGCCATAGACCCATAGGCATATAACCAAGTCAACTACCCATTTATAATGAATGCATAGCGGATAGGTCGGATGAAGCTCATCTCGATGACGCACTACCGAATACATCTGACAATCCCTGCAAGTCTCAACAAAGTGAGAAACATCTCTATACATGCCTTTCCACCAATATTTCTCCTTGATTTTCTCATAAGTAGCCCACACTCCTCTAGGACCAGCCCAAGGACTCTCATGAAACTCCCTCATCACCTGTAACTGTGTCTCTCTATCACAGACAACCCGCAAAGGTAATCCGCCTCTTTTCTTTGGATGCTTCCAAAGAAATCCATCCTTGAGAAAATAACCATAGGCTTTCCTTCCAATCTTCTTGAACTCTTCATCTGTCCATTCATCTCTTTTGCTTAGTGTACTAAGGTACCTGCCAATCTGCAACCAATCTCCAACATAGAGTTCTTCTATGAAAGCCACAATATCATAGACATGGCAAACATGATCAACCATAGTGGCTGAAATTTCTGCATCATCCTCTTCTGCAAATAGCATCTCCTCATCATCATATCTGGCTCTAGACAACATATTTGCCACTGGATTATCCTTCCCTGCTATGTGTTTAAATTCCGGATTTAATGACTTGATGTATGCAATCCATCTCGGCATAGCTATATCCGGAGTAGAGCAACTCGTAATCATACCAATCAATGGCAAGCAATCTGTCTCCACCACAATTGAAGCTCCAATAAAGTACTCCTTGTCACATTTGAGAGCCGTAACAATCCCTAGTAACTCCCTCTTAATTTGCGGATATCTCCTTTGTCTCTCGTTTAGGATTTTCGCCCCAAACCGAATAGCATACATGTTTCCAACTGCATCATCTTGACCCACAGCCCAACCTATGCCAATTGGACTAGTATCAACTGTCAATACAATAGGCCTTCCGCAATTATAATCCGCTTTCCTGAGAGTAGGAGCATTCTGCAATAACTTCTTCAATTTTCGCATGGCTCTAGTGTGGCTCTCATCCTAATAGAATTTCTGCCCCTTTCGAAGCAGCTGATATAAACAATCTGCTATGTGTGCAAAATGAGGTATCCAAATCATATAAAACACACAAGCTCCAATGAATTTCCGTACCTCTGAAGTGGTAGAACAATACTCCGCAATCTTGCCTATAGCATTCACCTTATCAGGTGAGGGTTTCTTGCCATAGTACCCACACATATGTCCAACAATGACAACCTCATTCACTCCAAAAACAGATTTTTGCCCTGATAATGTCAAGTTCACTTCTTCTAACCTGGCCAAAATCTTCTCACAAGCTGAAATATGATCAGCCACAAAGTATCTGCATCCCTGCTCATTTAAACTCTCATTCTTCTCTTCTTCTGCACACATCATCCAAGAAAGGCATAGTAAGCTGAGGTATATAATCACGAAGAACCTTATGCATGACATTCATCATATGCGCAACAGAATTAGTGGCACCTTGAGGCAAGGTACACATTCTGACAAGCCCAATAGGAGTTCTCATGGTGGTTATGTCCCTGCTTTCCAAAGCCAGCTTAAACTGATCATATCCTGAATACAAATCACCTAAAGAATAGATGGCACGTCCAGCAAATGCTTCTGCAAACTCATCCACAACTGGACTTATACCAACATTCCTGATAGTAACTCTGTTAACTGGCTGCATGTCCTGTATAAATCAGAGAGTACCATTCTTCTTTGGAACTGTAAACCACCTATTTGAGTATGTTACAGATGAAGGCTCAAGAATTCCCATCCTGATTTTCTCATTCAACAAATCAATCAACTTTGGCAGGTGTGCCTTAGGCATTGGACTAGGTCGGAGGTTCCATGGAATATGAGGAATAGTAAAGATCACCATAGGAGCAACAATATCAGGATTCACACATCCAATCTCATGCGAGAAAAAAGCAAATCCCCTTCCATGTCGCTCAAGCATCTCCTAAAAGCATTGCTTCTCTGTAGGTAGCAAGAAATCACCGTTTCCAATTTTCAGTTCAGCAATAGTCTCTGCTGAAAATTTATGACTAATATGCTCCGGATTCCTCAAAATTGGCTGTTTGGCAGCCCTCTCTATTTGCTGATCACTGTCAGGTGGAAGCGGTACAGCTACCGGCTTCACCTTCTTATCCACAGTTTTGTATTTCGTGTCAACCCTGGCTTCATTATACTCTTCTGCATTACTCAAACCTTGCTGTAAATCAGTAATTCTGCACTCCAATGGGGCTGAATATCCTCAGCCCTCTGCTCTATGGACTGCATAGAAACAGCCCTAAACTCTGGACGCTGAAATATTTCAGCAGTAAATTCTGTTGGCTGAAAGTTTTCAGCTCTCTGTGTCTCTGTAAGCTGATCATAATCAGCTGGAAACTCTGTTTGCTGAATTTCTTCAGCACTCAACACTTTTTGCTGAGCCACCTCAGCCTCTGACTCAATCTGTGACACAAAATCTGCAATTTCATAAAACATGTCCAGGGATTGCACTAATACATTACTATGACAACTCTGCATATCAGTTTTCAGCATATCTTTCATCTCTTCCATCGTATCTGCACAAATCATACTGTCATACATCCCATCTATGTGCTCATTATCCTCTAAAATTCCTGCATTTTTCAATTTTTTCTCCTTCCTACATATGTACTGCCTGGCAGCTCTAGGCAACCTAGAAATCTTCTGATAGCTCATCGAACTGTTTGCTGAAATTCCAACAAAACCAGAGAAGAAAACACTGCTGCCAGGAGGCGAGAACTCCAATCTCCTCTGCTCTGTACCACTGTCGTCTCACGAAACAGCGGTACCTAATGAAAATCCGAATCCCTCATAGTGGGCAAAGATGCATCTCTGAGAGTATCCATGTTTCTAACATGGTTCACACATATAGTCATAAACTGAACTGCTCTCATACCATCTTTACTGCGAATCCGTGCATAAGCAGATCCATCATCCATTACCTTTGTTTCCATGCGCATCTCTGTGATGAATGGCTGTCCAAGAATTATGGGATAAGAACATGAATCCTGCACAAAGAAATGGAAATCCTCCTCTACATCACCAATAGAAACCCTGGCACTAGGACAGGCAGCATACAAATCACCTGCAGTGTTATTGGCGGCTCTCATACGCCACCCATGCTCTACATCCATAGGCCATCTGTTACTTTCATAAACTCCACGAACTATGAGATTAATCTCTGAACCATGATCCACCAATGCAACATAAGGCACCTGTTTCTCTCCAATTTTTACCATCGTCTCTGTAGTTGCCGTAGCCCAATGACTCCGCGAAAAGTGACTACGCGGTATCAAGACAGGCTCATCAGTTTCGGCATAATGCATAGGCTGAACCCTCTTCTCTACCTGCGGAAAAACAGAAGCATTCTCAACCATAACCTCATCCTCATCCTCATCCAACTCCCCAATCAAAACTCCCTGTGTGTCAGTGGTAGGCAATGCATCTCTTTTCCTCTTTAGGACCTCTTGAAACTGATCTTGAAACTCTCTTTTCGAGATGCCCAACACCTCAGAAATAGTGAAAGTCACCTCACTGCTAAGTATCTTGTCATTAAAGATTTTCTTCATGTCTATAGATGTCTCAATATCGGACATCAATCTAAGCCCTGGCTGCTTTCTCTCTCTAGGCTCTTGCCTCTTTTCTCTCTTTTGAGCATCTTCCATTTGTCATTCTCGCCCTGGTCTCAAAGACGGTCCTGCAGTAGGTGGAGTAACAAACTCACCCCCTCTAGTCCTTTTAGCTGCACTTGGAATTTCTTCATCCCTCTTACGCTTCTCCTCAACAAGTACATCTTCTCCCCGAGACTTAGCCAAATAAGCAAAAATAGAGTACCTGTCAACAGGCGAATCCCAACCTGTCTCAGATCTGATGCTACAGCCTGCACTAGTCAAAACAGTTTGCTGAAATTTTCCCTTGTTTGCAGTCTCCATAGCATAAGTCTATAGTGCTGACTGATTCTCTGATCCCTTCTCAATCTAGACTCCATATGCAGAAGCATCTCCTCTAGCTGTCACATAAGAAGTACGCGCAGCCATGTCATCCACTAACTTCTTCATTCCGCCTTTCCCAAAGTTGTAGCAAGTGGAGCTCCTGTCTCAATCAACCAAATCTTACCATCTTGTCCCCAATATACCAAATTCTTTCTCCTTGCATCCTGAAAAGATTCACAATCCTTGCAATGCTGATGGTCCGTACTATCACACCAAATACATCTCTGATCTTTCCTAGGTGCACTAGGAGCACTCCTAGGTGCAGTAGGAGCACCAGAAGAAATAGTAGGCGCAGTAGAAACAAACTGCTCTTTCAATTTTCCCACCAACTCCGCTTTAACTGACTCCAGTGTCAAATCCGTTATGCCTTTGATTATGTCATCAAGAGAGGTAGGCACCGATGGAGTGGATGGTTTTGGAGCAGAAGGTGTAGGCATCGGTCGTGGAACAGGAGGAATAGGAGGAGTAGAAATAGTAGGCACTGGCATAGGCCAAGAAACTAGCTGAGGAGGAGAAGAAATAACAGGGATAGAAGCAGGCATAGGAGCAGATGATGGTGTCGGTGTCATGGAACCATTCTGTAGGCGGGTCTTCCATATCCTCCTCTTGGTCAAAGTCGAGACTACATCCTGGGCATTCTGCCAACCCGTTTTAAGTCCCATAGGCTTCGTGTGATCCTCAAGAAGCTCTCCCAATTCTTCCTGAAGAGCAGGATCAACAACTTGCAAGAAAAGCTCAACTTTTTTAACATCCAATGCTCTTTGTTCAATGGCATCAAGCTGACTATACCTCTCTTCAAATTCTTGAATCAACTCTGAAGCAACTAGACCTTTGTTTGGCATGTAGACCCACTCTCGGAATAAATGCCGTGTAGCCATCCCAAAGTCCTCAAGGAAATACTCTTCTTTCAAGGCTTTCTTAAAATCTTGCCAATGTGTATTTTGAATAAAAAGATCAGTCACTTTTGTCCTCAAGGCGGGTGTGACAAGACGAAGAAAGTACTTACTCATAAGTCCAGCTGGAACTCCAAAAAACCCCATCTTGATCTCATATGTCTTCAAGTATGCTGAAACATTACGGCCATCAAATAGCTTCTTCTCATTCTCAACTGCTTCAATCGCCTTAGTTGCGCTGTTTGCATTCTCTTACTCCGAATAGAGTTGCCTTTGCTGAGACAACTGCTGTTGATGCAATTGTTGTTGTTGCTGTATATACAATTGTGTCTGTTGATTTTGAAGCTGCATATACATAGACATATTCTGCAAAATCTGGTTTAGATCATCTGTTGAGGTACTTGACGCAGCAGTCATTGATGGAGCTGAAGTAGAGGATGCAGTTGGAATTGTAGAAGAGGCTGAAATAGATGCTGAAGTATCTCCCATCCTGAAATTTTTGCGACGCTTTCACATCGGGTTCACCAAAGATGTCGAAGGGTTTGTGAAAGCAAAGTCGCGTCTTCAGAAGACCTTGATAAATTTCAGGATAAAAGATTAAACAAGTGAATAAGCAAGATGAGAAAATAATGTCAAGACTCTGTTTTATTTCAGCCAATAAGAGATTCAAGGTTCAAGAAGAAGAAACCCGAGGAGCCTTTGGATTGCATAGGTCTTCCATACATTTCAAAGAGAATTTCCAAGAATATGTCTTCATCGATGAGTGAGAAAGTGGATGAACATGGATAATCTTCTGATCCAAGTTCCATCACAGTGACTATTTACTGATATTGAGATGGCTTACGGTTAGAAACAGTCTTCAAATTTTCCATATTTATATCTGCCCTGTTCCTAGATCTGTCAGACCCAGAGATAGTCATCAGTTGTGGCTAATAAGTCAGATTTCTGGCACTTTTTATCAGGAATAAACAGAATTTCTGTTAGGGAATATGGATGCTCAAAGGAAAGCTTAGAATGTGCCTTGAAATCTTATGTTTTCTCATCAACCATGATGCACAACATAAAAACATAAATAGCAATCGGTGAGCTGGAAATTTGGACAGCACAACTTCTTTCTTCAAGATAGTTTGATGGTCTGGTTCAAGGACTAATGGTACTTGATGGTTTGGTTCAAGACAAAACTATTGTGGGATGAGCATCTATACATGGCTCTTCATGAAGCATTGACATGCCATCATCTGCATTAGAAGAAAGCTTTACAATTTCTGGACATCATCTGGATTAGAAGAAAGCTTTAAAACTTCTGGATAAGGGTGTTCCAATTCAAAAGTTTTTCAATCCATATCTATTAGCACCGTATGGGAGAACATACTATTTTCCAAGCTCAAGTACCAGTTGTAATTACTGCTGTTATGCTCTGATAGATGACTGTCCTAATTTTCCCCAGAATGACTGTTTTTCTTCTCCCCAGGATGGCTCTTTTTCTCCTCAGGACAGCTCTTTTTCTCCTCAGGACAGGTTGTTTTTTTTTACTTCAAAGACCACAAACTCTTAAATTGGTGGAGGTGAAGTAGCATATGGAATATATCCAACATTCGGTTGTACAGCTCTTTGTTATGGCCTTCTCCCTATGTTCCGTCCTCCTCCTCCGAGATCTAGCATCGTCCTCCTTATTTGTCTCACGTCCTGCTTTTTCAGAACCGTTTTTCCAGATCGATTGTTCCCAATCTCTGGTTTCTCAGGCACTCATCGTAAAACCCATACATTTGTGTAATCTGCTTGCTTTCATGGTTTCCTCCAGATTCGTTTTTCTTCGTGTCGTTTTTTTTGTTCACAATCCTCTTCCCTCCCCTCTGCTTTTTTCCCTTTTCGATCACGGAGAGAAAAAAGAAACTAACATTAGCCCCCCGATTCCAAAATTCCCTACGCCCCCCAAATTGGCTATACAGCACGTAGCTTTTTTTTAATTTAAAACAGAAAAGCGGCCCTCTTTGAACAATCTCCTTGTATATCTCTTTGCCCTTATCAGAAACTCCTATGCTGCCACAGGCTTTCAATATGCATGTGTAAGTGAATGCATTTGGAGACAATCCCTCATTTTGCATTCGTTCAAAGCACTTCACTGCTTCCTCAGCAAGACCATTCTGAGTATATCCTACTATTAAAGCACTCCATGAGACCACATCATGAAAGGGAATCTTGTCAAACACTTCTTGTGCGTTTGCAAGCAAGCCACATTTGCTGTACATATCTACCAATGCAATCCCAACAACAATGTCTTTGTCCAGCAACCTTTCTCTAACAATCTCATCATGTATTTATTTGCCCTTATCTGCAGCTCGTATGGAGCCACAGGCCTTCAACACACAAATAAAGGAAACTGAATTTGGACAAAGGCCCTCAAGTTGCATCTGCTCAAAACACTTCAGTGCTAGCTCACCATGCCCTTCCTGCACATATCCTGCAATCAGTGCAGTCCATGAGACTATGTTCTGAACTGGCAGCCCATCAAACACTTGGACTGCTTCTGCAAGAGAGTAGCATTTCCCATACATGTCCACCATTGTACTCCCCATGTATAGCTCTTTCTCAAGTCCTCTCCTAGTTATCTCAGAATGTATGCTATGCCCTGTTTCTAAATCTCCTTCTGTGCCACAAGCTTTTAAGCAGAGAATGAATGTGCTGGTATCCACAAACACACCTTCCAGCTGTATCCGCTTGAAGCAAATCAAGACTTCCTCACTAAGCCCGTGTTCAACATGTGCTGCAACCAAAGCCTTCCATGAAATTGTATCTCGAAGCGGTTGCTTATCAAACACCCTGTGAGCCTCTACAAGGGAACCACATTTGCTATACATATTTATCAGAGAATTTCCCACAATCAATTCTCTTTCAAATCCCATTTTTGATATCTCACAATGTAAAGATTGGCCTGAGTGCAAGGCTCCTATGCTACCACAAGCTTTCAAGGTGCATAGAAAAGTAGCTCTAGTTGGAACCACACCCTCCTGTTGCATGTCCCTAAAGAGATCCAAGGCAGTGAGACTGAACCCATTTTGAATATATCCTGTCATTAAAGCATTCCATGATACTTAATTTCTTTCCAGCAAGCCCTTGAAGACTTTATGTGCTTCGTTTAAACTTCCACATTTGACATACATGTCAACCAGAGCATTATTGATTAATTCCTCTTACTCCAAACCCTCTTCCATGTAGAACAAAAGTATAAACACAACAACTAAATATGTACAAAGTATCAAATCCCACACACAACTTTTGGGTGGTTTTCACACCTCGAATGCGCAGCAATACGACAACGTGGGGATTCCACGACTCTATCAAAAAGCATCAAAAGCTTCTTACCAAGCTTCTATAGCTCTTAAGTAGTCTCCCCTTCATGTGGCCTACTGAAGGCCCTTTCATATAACACCCCCCCCCCCCCCCCCCCACACATTCTTCTTTCGGGCTCCCTTCTAGCCCTGGTTCATGTGCCTCTTTTAAGCTTTTTTTTCCCCCCACCTAAAACCTCCTCTTCAAGGTTATACACCCCTTCTTTTTCCCCCCTTTTTTGACACTAGGGCATCCTAAAAACTACCCCTGGGATCAAATGAAAAATCCCATTTCTGTGGCTTTAATAAGCCTTACCCTCGAAGGACTTTAAACCCCCTCCCTGGGATCTAAAGGCCTTTTCGTGAGCCTTCTTATTGCCCTCACAAGTGGGGTTTAAAAGCCCAGTTACCCTGTTGAAATCAAGCCCTTTTGCCCACTTTAGGCCGGGATTTAAAGACCCTTTCCGTGGGCATTCCCCACTCAAATTCATAGGAGGAAAGCTTCTACAAAAACCATTTCCGAAAGACGGTGCAAGTTGTCACAAAGGGGAGCTACGCGTGCAAAGGAGACAGCCAAGGTCATAAATCTGCATCCAAGAAAGAAAGGCTGCATTTGCAATGGCTCCTAAGAAAGCACAAGGCACAGCTGCAGGAGGATCGTCTCCTAACATCCACATGGACATCTTACCACAAGTCTAGGTTTTTCTTCCTAATTTTAATTTATGTTGTTATAATTCAATCGTGCATGGATGATTTTTGGAGATAGGATGAATTTCTCGTCTTAAATACTTTGGTTAAAAGAATTAGCTCATGTGACGGAAGAGTTCGGTCATTAGTATTCTCAATAAAACAAACAAAATAAAGTGACCAGAAGATTGATATGCATTTCTAGCAAGTAGTTTTTGTGCATTGCCATGAATTGAACTTATATTAATGTCCATATTTACAAAACAGAATTATGAAAGTACACTCTGATTAAGCATGAAAGGAATAAAATGCATATTGCATTATTGAATATCTTTTTTTTAAAATGATTCTTAAAGAAAGTTATTAACAATCGTAGGAAATTGCTAGGACTTCATGAAGAAGATTTAACTAGGCAAGTGGTCTAAAAACTTAATTTAATGGAAGGGTGTGTAAGTTCTGCATACGACAAATCCATTCGGAAATGAAAGTAGTAAAAGGTTGCATGTTTTAGCATCAATCTTGTTTGCATGTTATAGGATGATTGATTGGAATTAGGCTATAACCTAACCTATGCTTGATCTTAAACCGAAAAGTCAGGGTTTGAAAATCAACTTACTCGTAGACAATGAGTCATGTGGTTATGGAAATGATACCGTAATTATCTTCAAGAATAGACAGGTTAAATTGGCATAAACCTAAACACCTAAAATTGTGGAGTACTCATTTAGAAAAGGGTTAATTCAACGCAACGTTTTCCAAAGAACTGACTAGGGTAAGCACGGTGAAGACATTTACCTAGTCGCACGTATTGCCAAAACTGAAACTCCTATACCCTAAATACTTGCCCACATTCACGGAATGTAGGGATAGTAGGACATACTTGCAAGAAAAGATCTAGGGTTTTTTCCTAAGAATCTCTTGCTAAAAAAGATGAAACTCAAAACCCTAGGACCGACAATGTCGGCCTAATGCAATCAGGAATGGATTGTTATATCTAATCATGACACCGTGATTAGAAGACACCGTTGATGGATAGAATAGTCCCATAGTTTGATGTGACACTTGTGCAACAAGTTACAGAGTCTCATGATCTTGTGATTGGATCACTAGGGAATGGCCAATTCCTCGGAATGAGGTTGGTAGATTCTTACGCAAGTTATCTTGCAAGATGATGAATAATCGTCCTAATATAGTATCTTTCTTGGGTAAAGATAATTGCTTGGAAGTAAAAGACCAACCAATAAATTGGAATAACATATGAACTTAAAGTATTGGTCCAATCGAGTTAATAGGGTACGCCCTAACCCAGGATATAGGGAATCTTGCCAAGTCGCAATTGATCCCGGATCGAGTGCTGAATGCATTCGGAAAGAAGGATTCGCTCCTTAGCAGTTGGCCAAAAATAACGACCAATGGAATTGTTTGTGCTTGTAACAACTTTAAGAGCACTGTTTTGCTTTGTTTGCTCAAGGAATTAAAGGCTAAATTCATATCTAATGCTTTAGGTTGAAGGCCTGAAGGGAGAGGCAGCTTCAGTTACCCCTAACTACCTGCCTGACCCTAACCAAGGGGGTTGTTAACCATGCCGGGAAGGTGGACCGAACCCACCGTGAGAGGTCTCTCCGTTAAGCGCTACTTGGAGCAGGAGAACGCTTGGGTGCCAGTGGGGGCTCTGATCGTAAATCCCTCGCCTTCTGACCCCTGCACAAGAGGCTAATGTGACTCAGGATTGGATCTCCAGGCCCACATACTAGTCTGCGGGCGGAATCTTGGACTAGTGATCCCTGTGGATTGCTGGATAGCCTTCGGGCAGATTGTGGATAAGCCTACAGGCTAGACTTTATGTATTTCAAAGATAAATATAATAACTTGTTGAAAAGCAACTTGTTTGACATTGTTTTTCTATGTCAAGTGCTATTATTACGTAAAGGAACTAGTGCTTAACGGGTTAATTAAGGAAGCTGATTGATACATGTCCAACTAAATGTGTTAGATAATTAAATAACTAAAATAACCCGAGGAAAGTGCAGAGGATGGGCCATGGGTCCATCCTACGGATGGGTGGTCCCGATTGGCTGGGAACTTTCCTCAATCAAGATGGACAGCAGGAAGGTCGTTCAAAGGACACGAACAACAAGAGCGTTGACCTAGAGTCTATGTTATAAATGATCGTGATTTATGTTGTTTTAGGGGAACGGAATGGGACTATGCCTTATGGTAGAGAGGTTGAGCTTCACATCCCTCTCATTTTCCATTCTCCTTGAACCAAGTGCAACGTGAATCCACTTCGGACCTGGCGTTTCTGCGTAAAGTAGTTCGCTCAAGTTCGATGCTAGTTGATGTTAGAAAATGACCAATAGGGACAACCCTAATTCAGGTCGCTCCTAAGTGGGAACGGCTGAAATACTTCCACTACGTGGCAGATGCGGAAAGTCCTAGATCGCAAACCCCATAACATTCCATGGGAGTGCTGGGCGGAGCTTTCTAGACATCCTTTCCAATGGACTGCTAAGATGTGTCTTGAAGATAACAGGTGGACACATTACAGTTAGTATCAGAGCAAACCAATGAAGGATTTGTTTTTATGACATCTTAATAAGATGAAGTAAAGCAAATGTTGTTGTTCCAAACATTTCCTTACTTTCAATGCGGTCTTGTAGAATTACGAATCATGGAACAAGTTCTTAGTGTTCCGAGTCATGTTTATAACTGCGATACATTCCCCGGATTATCAACAAAGGGTTGGGATGATGGACATCCTAGAGCGTATTTATAATCCATCACCTTTGTATATGGAATGAAGATGGACGGGTGTCTCAGGAATCTACTACATAGCTGACCACCGATTTGCATACCTATAAACCAACCTAAAGAGGATCAAGTGGTTGGAAGACTTACAGTTGTGAAGCTATTCACTTTTGTGAAAGCTCACGTAAACTCAACTTTACATATTCGAGGTCGGAGGGTTGAACTAAACTCATATGTCTATGAAGTAGTGACTCGTGTAATCCCCGCCGACAGGATCAAAGTGTTGGGGCGCCATGAGAAGAATGGGTTCCAAAGGAAAAGATACCCTGAACTTCCAATGATTTACCGATTCCTGAAGATCCATGACCCGAAACCATACTATTATACAGTTCATGTAGATAAATGTAATACAACATTATTCTCCCCAAACTAAATATAAACAGTTGGCTTATCATCCCAAGATATGTTGTATTCCAAAAAGGCTATGCCCATATAAATATAAATAAGACTTCTTTTTATCAATGTCTGATTGTGCATGAGAATTGATAAAAAGTTAAGTGGTTAGATTGCTTGGTTGATAGCGAAAATGGAGATGAAATATAAATCACAACGTTTAACGAGTAATAACGTTAAGAAATCTTTGTCCAGGCACAACCCCAGGTACAGAATCCTAGTTCGCCTCCTACATCAAGTACTGCTGTAATCCAGGAGAAGAAGTTTCTTCTCAAGCAAATTAAGCCGCCCGAATTTGATGGGAGAGGCAGGTTCGTCCAAGCAGATGCTGAAATTTGGATTGAATCCATGGAGGATTACTTTGAAGCAGCCGATACTGCACCCGCCAATCAAGCTATGCTTCCCAAGCTGAAGCTCACCGGCGAAGCCAGGCTTTGGTGGAAGCAATGGTGCAGAGATCAAGGGATCGCAGAAGGATTCGTTACCTGGGAGAAGCTGAAGAAAGTGGTACAGGGAAGATACTTACCACCTACGTATTGCACGCAGAAAATAAATGAGTTCTACCAGCTAAAACAGCTAGGGCTCACTCTTGACGCATACTACTCTAAATTCGTCTCACTTCTAAAGTATGCACCATAGATGGACATGACACAACAGGTGTCAAAATTTTGTGCTGGTTTAAACCCACCAGTGAATACCCATCTCGAATCAATGTGCCCATCAAATCTATAGGATGCACTCATTCAAGCTGCCTCTATAATTCAAGAGGTGTAGGCTAGACCAAGAGGTAACAAAACTTGGTCTTATAATGACCCAAACAGAGGAGCATTCAGGCCTCAGATGAAGAGAGTTCAAGGTCAGAATCAAGGATAAAGAAAGAAAGCAAGAACTAATAATGTCAACAACTTTGTCCCTACTCAAAGCAATGGCCGAAACCTCTGTTGTTTCCACTGCAACGAGCCCGGTCATTTCAAGAGGCAATGTCCCAAGCTTGGAGGAGGACATCACCAAGCGCCTTTCCAAGAAACTGGCTGTGGTCAAGGAGCCGCTACCTGAGGCAGAGGAAAAACCGCCTGCGTTGCTAATAGGCAAATGTTCGAAGAAGAAGAAGATCCGACCATGAAAGTAGAGTTTGAAAGGGCGACAGTCCATGCCGCTCTTCACAAGAAAGGGCCAAATCGCCAGTTCTCGGTGATTCAGACACCGTCGTACTACCAAGGTAAAGGTTTTAAAACCTTGATTGATTGTGGCAGTACACATTCCTTTATCTCACGACCTTGTGGCAGTTACCCTCCCTTGATGCTTGCTTGCTTGCTTGTTGCTTCTTTTTCCTCTTGTTCTTGTCTCTCTTGTTCTCTCTTTCTTCCTCTCCTTGGCTTTCCTTTTTCCCTTCTTGTGTGCTTGAAATGAAAGAAGAGGTGAGTCATGAGGAGGTGAGGCATAAAGAGACTGCATGTCGGCTAAACTCGAGCTTCAAAACCGCAAAAAACGCAGGAAAAGAAAGGCGCAGTTTGAAAAGAAATGATTTAAGTATGGTTTCAATGTTGATGTGTGCGTCTATTTTGGCGTGTATATACGCGTCTAAGGTTTATGTAAACGCACGTAGAGACGCGAACATAGACGCTAATTTAGACGTGTACTTAAATGCGGATATAGACGTGCATTCAGGCTTTATCATAATTTCTTGTTTTTAAAATAAGTTTTGATAGTGAATTCTTATCATAAGTTTTAATGTATTTATGATGAGTTTTGTGTATTTAAAATTGAGATCTTAGAATAATTAATACGCTAGCTTGAAATTTTTATGTAAACATATGAATGACAAATATTTTGATATTGTCATGAATTAGGTTTAATCATGTCGTCGTCATCACCTAGTGCGGTGCATGCTGATGAGTCAATGAGCACATCCTCAAGTGAGGATGAAACATTACGTCTTCATAATCGAGATGCATGACTATGATGAAAAATTAAATGCATGTGTGATCGTTGTCGAGGGTGTATTTTTCAAGCACGTCGAATTGCAATGTCACACCTTAGTTTGTATGGAGAATGGGACCGAGAAAAATCACCGGTATTCATTGTTTTTTTTTAACACTAAGATTGCTAGTCTATGTTACTCAATATATATCAATGTACATGAAACTCCCTTTTGTGGTTGAGCAGGATGCGGTGCCACATCCTCAAATGCTCCCTCCCGGGTGTCGAGAGGCTGCAAAATGTCAACGCGAGGAGGCACAGTCTTCAAGAAGAGTAGAGACTCACGACCATGATAGCCCTCATGAAATACCCCATCAAGTTGTAGAGGATGAGATTTTGGACAACATGGTACACCATCTATTTTCGCAACCGGTTCAGGGAGAAGGTCACTCTACGAAGCCAGATGATTGACTATACGTAGCGTCATCTACTCCGTTGTACGAAGGTTATATGTACTCTGTTCTTTGTACGTCCCTTGAGATACTTAACTTGCAAACAATTTATGGATGGAGTAATGTCAGTTTGGATGCGTTATTGAAGTAGGTATTAATTCAGTTTGGCTTATGAATCATAATATTAATTGTTCTATTTTGAAATCAGATAGAAATATATGTTGGTGGTTTTTTAACTCACTTTTAAAAATATATGTAGGTTATTATCACAAATGCTTTCAAAAGGAAACAAATTGCCAACTAAGAGAGAGCAAGCAAGACATTACTTGAAATCTCTGGGAGGCCTCGATTATGTTAAGATCCATGTATGTGTCAATGATTGTGTCTTATTTCGTGGGATTTATGAGTTCACACGAGAGTGTTCTGTTTGTGGCAAATCAAGATATGAAGTGGAGATGAAGCCAATGGATGTGCCTCGTAAGATTTTGTGACATTTTCCGATTGTTCCACGTATAAAACTTATGTTAAAGTGTAAGTCTATTGGAAAGCTCATGTCATGGTATGCTAGTCATCGTTCAAGTGATGGAAAATGGAGGATCCCTGTAGACACACCGCCATGGCAACATATAGATCATTTGTGGCCCGTTTTCAAAGAAGAACCAAGAAATTTGAGATTTGGTTTAGGTATGGATGGAATCAATCCATTTTATATCAAAAGCACATCATACAGTGTATGGCCAGTGCTATTGGTGAACTATAATATTCCTCCATCCATGGCAATTAAAAAGGGACATGTAATGTTGTCCCTTTTGATTCCTGAAAGGCACAAGGTAAAAAACATGGACATTTACTTAGAGCCTTTGATTGAAGAGTTAGAAATGTTATGGGAAGGTATTGAGGTGCAAGATACAAGCGTATCTGCATCCTCTAGAGATTTAACATTGAAGGCCATGTTGTTGTGGACCATGCATGACTTTCCAAGATACGGAGAGTGTTGAGGTACATGTATATAACTCTATATTTGAAATTCAAGACTTGAATCAATTACATTTTATTAATTCACTTGTTTGTTCAGGTTTAACCACATCAGGATATCATGCATGTCCTATTTGCAGTGCCTCTCTAGTTTCCTCTAGATCGGCACGTTTAAAGAAGGTTATCTACGACAATCATCATCGATTTCTTTCTATTGACCATCCCAAATATGTTCTCCCTACTAATGGAATGACTCCACAATCTCTAACCATTCGAGATTGGAAGGAGAGATGGACTAATGTCGACAACCACCCTCCACTCGGCATGAGTCGGTAAGAAGTGCATTTCTCTCGATTGACTTTAAAGTATTTAGCATGATGAATTGTTTACATAATATATTGTTTGTTTGTTAGGTTCTCTATATTTTTTCATCTTCCGTATTGGACTGAACTCAAGATCAATCACCTGTTGGACCCCATGCACATATTCAAAAATATTGTATCTATATTATGGGATCACTTGATAGGGGCTCGTGATTCAATCAATGTAAAGGAGGATTTGCATAACATTGGTCGCATGAGACGAGCCTGGCCACGTATTGGACCCAGAGGAAAGATTGAGCTACCCCATGCATCTTGTATGTTGTCAAACAACGAGGAAAAAATAGTGAAGGAACAAATATGTAGCTTTCGAACACCCACAGGATATATGAGATGTCTCAAGGCAGCCTTCATAAAGAAAAAGAAAAGAGGTGTGGAGCAACTATCTAGTTTGAAGTCCCACGATTGGCACAAAATGATTCAAGTAAGGGTATCTCTAACCATGAATATAGTAATTAGTGGAGTAACTATGTGTAAACTTTAGGGTATGATGACTTTTTCCTCAACTAATCATTTGATCTATGAATATTGTTTACATTCAGTTCGTACTTCCTACTAGCATATCCCATTGTGTATCCAAAGATGTACGTGATATCATTTACAAGATGGGAGAGCTTGTGAGGTGTGTATACATTGTATTTTTTCATTATATATCTTTGAATTTCTACACAAAAATAAACAATTCTCAAATACATCCTGACAGATACGTGAGCTCGAAGGAAATTGATCCAAACACATTGCAAGATGCTCGAGTATATTTATCTGTTGAGGTGGTTTGTTTGGTGGAGGAAATTTTTCCTCAAACCATTTTGACTACTCAATTACATTTACGTGTACATTTGATTGATGAGATCGCACTTTTGGGGCAGTTCATGCAAGGTGGATGTTTTTTCTTGAGCGCTTCATGAAAACCTTGAAAGATTTTGTGAGGAAAAAAGCACGGCCCGAGGGAAGCATGGCTGAGGGTTGGTTAGTACAATCATCCCTTGTTTATATCTCTGAACATCTTGCTGAAGTGGATCCCTCTCAACCACGACTATGGAAAGATGATGAAGACTTGAGGATGACCTCTATAATACCTCAAGGAAAAGAAATGAGTAAAGTGCTAACAAAAGAAGAACTTCGTAAGTCAAATAGTTTTTGTGTGCTCAATAGTGATGTAATGAGCAAATGGGTGACACTATATAATGAAGCAAGGACAAGAAGAAAAAGCGAAAGACAAGAATTTCGCACTAGATATGGAGGTAATGTCTCATTTTCAGATCATCTAAATGCGCTCCCACGTCATATTGATATAGATTGGTTACATGAGGAAATGGAGAGAATGGAAAAAGAGGAGGAAATTAATATATCTCAAGAAGAGTGGGAATATGCAGAAGGTTGCTTATCAAAGATGAGACATACTATCAATTAATTTGTTTCTATAAGTTTTATTTTATATAAATAATTGACATGTTTGATCTTTTATCTTTTACTACTAGTGCACATTATTCAATGCACTTTGGTGTGAGGGTAAACATCTTCGAACTCAACGTATAGATGAAAAGAGAAATACCCAAGATTGTGGTGTCCTTGCTCACTTCGAGAATGCCAATGGTACCATGGAAGGTTATTGTGGCTTGATCCAAGATATTCGGAAGCTTGACTTCAGATGATTCTTTATGTATGTACTAGATGTGAAGTGGTTTAAAGAAGTGGTAACAAATGGTGAGTATTGCACAATCAAACGTCATCCAAGTGGTTTTGTAATCATTGACTCTACAAAATTTCACCAAAACAAGAATGACACATTAGTACTACCTCAACAATGCGAGCAGGTATATATACAAAGGCTAATTTTTTAATATATATACATGTGATACATATATACAATATAATAAGTATTTAAGTTTTTTGCTTTTGTTTTTCAAATACAGGTTGTGTATCATCTAATGGTAAACAATAACCAATGGTGGTATGTCATCCCTATATATAATCGTTCAAAACTAATATATGGTAATATTACCGACATGGAGATAGCAGATGACAATCCAATAATTAATGATGATGTACATGATGACACCATAATGGATGATATGCGTGATATAGTAAGATGAACCTCACGAGGATATTCAAGGAAACGCAGAAGAAGACAATAATGTGATTGTCGATGATATTGATGAAGTTATTGAGCAATATAGCAACACATCTGATAGTGGGATATACTTATTTGTTTCGTTACCTCTTGGTAACATAAACATAGAAGTAGATAGTTTAGCAAGGGCTGATCTCATTGAAGATGAGATGGATCATTCACTGTAACATACTTAATTTGGTTAATGATTCAATGTGTATTCTTAGTTCTATGGTTTTTATCATGCGCACACGTGCATACTCAAGAATCAATAGTCAAGTTTAAAGCTAAATTGAATTTTCCATAATAAAAAGGAAGTATTTTTTATCATCTTCAAGTAGAGAAATTACGAGATACATATTGCAATGCTTGCTACTAATTGTATAAAAAGGTTTTTGTCGCTTGCCGCTAATTACTTATATCAGGCTTGTCAACTGGAGGAACTGCAATTCATTAGAGAGCAATGTAAAAATAATTATTAACTCTGGTTTTTTTATTCAATGATTCAATGTGTATTCTTAATTCTATGGTTTTTATCATGCGCACACGTGCATACTCAAGAATCAATTTCAAGTGGTTAAATAATTATTAACTTTGGTTTTTTTAATTATATTAAGTCCAATTTTAGGTGGTTAAATAATTGCGCGTCTGGTGGCGCGTCTATATTGGTGTCTATTTACGCGAATATATAGACGCAAAATTCGTGTCTATTTACACACTCTTTTACACGCACATATAGACGCAATGATAGATGCGCCCGACTTTGCGCGTCTAACATGCATGTCTATGCCTCATTTCTATTATAGTGTCTCTCTCTCTATTGCACATGCATAAGTCAACCTTTGATTTATAAGCTAGGCATGGCTAGGTTAAGTGCACAATAGATGAAACATGTGCATGTATCAATCACTTCTCTGATAATTATGTCGCATATATATCCAATCATGCCCTATCCAATCACATTTGTATACGGCATGACTGGATGTATATAGGGCATGAAATCACATACATATAATTAGCTTTGAATGATTGGATGTATATTTGTAATACTCAGAAAGAAGTAAAGTTGGTAATGTATATCATGTCCTATACATGTATATCATGTCCTTATGATCTAGGTGTAATTATGTCGTATATACATCTAATGATCATGCCCTATCCAATCACATTTGTATAGGGCATGATTGGATGTATATAGGGCATGAAATCACATATATATAATTAGCTTTGAATGATTGGATGTATATTTGTAATACTCAGAAAGAAGCAAAGTTGGTAATGTATTCAAACAAATACTAGCTGTTAAGAGGTTTGGTCATATTTAGGGACTTTATGAGAAATGAAAAATATGTGCATTTATTTTTGCATCTATAGGCGCGTTTATAAACGTGGATATATAGACGTGTTCTGTATACTGCTGATACACGCGCTTATAAACGCGCCCGCTTTTTCGCGTGTACAGTGCGCGTCTATAGGGCCTTTCTCTTGTAGTGCCACATATACCTCTTGTGATCAAGGTGAGAGCAACTTATTAGTTTTAACCAAAGGTGTTTTGTGTCAAGAGACATCAAACTTTGAGTAGAACAAACTTGAATTGAAGCATCATGAACCTTGTGGCAAAACATCAAATCACGTTGAGTGGAAAAGGAATACCAATTTTTGAGTGTATGAGTGATTGACATAAAAAACACTCATAAAACAAAAGAAATAATTATTTAAAAATAGATCTTTGTATCTTTAAGCATATTTAAGAAGTAATGGTTTAGAATATCCAACAACACCATAATAGTGACATGTATGACCACAAAGTTATTGTTGCTTTGGGTTTTTTTAAATAAATCCTAGTGAAAGAAAAAGTTAGAGAAGTAATCCAAAAAAGGATGATCTACAAAAAAACATACATGGTGAATTAGGAGACTTGAACACATATCATGATTGATGGAGCTTACATGTCTAAGGTCTTAATTTGTCCTAGTAACTCAACAACTACAATAATAGATAGAAGTATTAATATGTTAGAGAAGCACCCGATGTCATATCCGTTCTTAATAGAAAGGGAAATTATCAATTATAGTAGATGCATTTGAAGCCACTTGAAGTTGGAGGTATTCGCAATCTTTGCCAATGTTGAGGATAGCCATCTATAGAAAGTTAGTATTTAAGTGCATGTTGGTCCTAGTCCCTATGTGCATCTAAATTATTTGAACTTGTGGATTCAATATCTATTTATTACAAACCTATTTATTGCATTTTACAGCTTTTTGTTTCACATCTGAACACTTAGTAGCAAGGCCGTAGCTTTTGCCATGGGGTACAAATGTCCACTAAAGAATGGCTAGAATGGACCTAATTTGCACTTAAAGATATGAGATAAGTTGGAACAGCTTCCCCATAGAGTGGAATCATTGATGAAAGATAAGAGCTCCCTTGCTCGAGGATAGGAAATCCAAATAATGGCCTCCTTTGAGAGTATCCAAGAAGGTATCTAGAATTGGGACTATTATGAAAAATGGAGCTTGTAGCTACTAGAGGTGGAAAAGGGTTAGGAGGAGCCAAAATGATCTCCTTCATGCTCATACAAGGGAGTAGACAATTGTAGTGCCTATGAAGCCACAAATACTCAACACACTGCACGAGGGACTATATAGCAGACACGAGGGTGTCCAACAACTATTATCTCTAAATGGGGTACAACATGGAGTCAATGACCATGGAAGCCACTTAAGTTAGAAATAGGTAGTAGGAAGAACTATGTAGCTAGTTGGATCAATCTCTAGTATAACTTTTTGTAATTTTCTTAGCTTTCTAGAATGCAGTTAGCACATGACATGGATATCTAATTCTCGATGTTGTGCACTTCAAAAAATGTAAGTGTATCATGTGTGATCATCCAATGGGTTATTATATTTGACACGATCTGAATAAATTTACAAGATTAGGTTTATGATATGTGTAGATGTAAATGGGAGGGTGCAATGGGAATAGAAGAAAATGTAAATGTGAGAACGGAATGGAGTGTATAAACATGAGATTCAAGTGGTCTCATATCTCCCTAAAGGCCGTGTGTTTTCCGCAAAAACCCAAAACCACGTGTGCTCTCGTACCATTTACATGCACAGGGGTACACTTATATTGGCTGGAAACGATCATTTGCTTTAGATACTCACGAGATCCCTAGAGAAAACCCATCCTCCATGATCGTGCTCCCATTTACATCCATTCTACCCTCGCTTGTCTCTTGTGCTTTTCTCTCTCTTTCTCTCTCATCCATCCACCAAATTGGACCGTCCCTTCTCTAATGCATGTGTCACTGTTATGTTATGTTATCGTGTATATCCCTTGCACTGATGGCTCATCGCCAGCCGCAACCTCTGTTTCTCCTTCCTCTGCCGTCACCACCCTGCCCTTGCTTCCCTGTCTCTCGCCTCCTGACTGCTTCTCTCTGTTTTGCTTTCTCTCTCGACTGATTCTCCGCCGCAGCTACGATCTCACCCCTCTTACCACCAGCTTCTCTCTCTCTCTCTCGGTCTTCGAAGATTACGATCAAAACTCTCTCACGCGTGCGTGCAACCGTAGTGCTATTATGCATATAAGACAGAGGATAGACTATCTGACGTACCTGAACCACTCCAATAGTTTTGCGCAATAAGCCGCACGATGTATAATGTGCAGAAATGGAGGAGAAATGTGTCCGGTTTTAATTATCTTCTGGTAGATCTTATTACAAGATGAATAAAAAGGAATAGACAGACAGTCTACATTGTACAAGTTGCACAATGATCACAGCTGTACATGAAGATCGAGCCCTGGCGAACGGGGCGGGGCGCACATGCATATTGCGTTGATTGTCATCCGCAGGTGAAGCAGAAGGATCTTCGGTTATGGATCCATAAAACACCCGATGATTACGAGTTAATGATATGCGCAAAGCATGGATCATATCATGATGGCGATATTGATGAGACGGTGCCTGCAGGCAGCATGAATTTAAGAGGGCACTCCCGGCTCCACGCATCATCAATATCCTGAGATTCTTCATGATCGTTATATCAAGATGGTCTTCCTGGCGCGGCAGTTGGGAAAGATTGGCGTGTCGTCGTTGAGGTATCGCAGCACCTCTGTGAGGGAGATGACCTTGTTCCAGTGCTCCAAGTATGCCTGCTTGCTCATGCACCTCCTCTTCCTCGCTATGGGCCGCCTGGCGCTGCCTGCGCCGCTACTGCAAGGCGAGGCCTTGAGGTGGTGGCACGTCGTCTCTGCCGGCGCTATCCCGGCGTCGACCAAGGCCTGAATTTCCTCATGCTGCTCATGCCGGTCCTGGCCGCCGTTTTCAATGCTCTGATGGTCCAAAGTATTAGGCTTCTTGATGATGAGGTCTGCACCAATACATGCAGATTCAGCTTCAGGCTCTGCGCCTGTCAAATATTCTGCACCCACCATGATGACCGCCAGCTTCGGCGGTCCCCGGGCCGGCAGTACAGCTACTGGATCATTCACCAGCTCCTCCTGGCGCAGGGACAATGTTCTCTCAGCGTATGTTGATATTTGTTGCTGCTCCAGACGGTCTGCTGCCATCTATGCGGGAATATTCGGAGAGAGGTAGAGGCACAGTGATTCCACCAAAGTTCGCGCTTGTGAAAAAGATGGCGGCCGGGGCACAGAGTCACAGGAGATAATCAGTTGAAGACGAGAGGAGGAAATAGAAGAAGATGCTAAGTTCTAACGTGCGAAAGGGGGAAAAATGAAGGGAAACGATGATCAGTGGAAAACTTGAAAGTCAGAGGGTGAAATGGGAGCCGGCGTTTTTTATATGTCGTCGAAACGAGAGACGCGTAAACGCCACGCAACTCTAGAACATTCTTCCGCGTGGCGCGTCGAACGCGTTGTCGCTTTTGATTTCCTTTGTCTGCCAGCTCATGTCAATCTGGCGGCGCGCACGTGCTTCCAACTTCCTACAATGACGGTTGTTTTTGAAAGGTAAAGTTTCTACATGATCGCGATTCGTTTTCTACCGTACTCATTTTCAAAATTTGGCTTTCAAGCATTTACAATGTATATCATTGGTCAAGGCCCTAATGATTTAGGATAAGGGTGCCAATTTAGTGGTAGCGACCAGCCCTTGTAGCGGAAAATATCAAGATGGTAGAAGTGGCCCAAATGATGTTTCACATCTCTTTGCAAGGGATTGAGCTTCCCAACAACAAAATATAAGCAAAGATAAAGGTATGGTGAGGCCTTTCTAGTGCTGCGCAAGAAAATCAGTGATGCAAAAAAGGACCCATTGTTTTGTGATATGGGTGTGCCCATTTGAAGATAGTGTATTAGGAGCTCTCCATTGGCCACCTGTTACACATAGCAAGCAATTATTCATTTGATTTGCTCTAAAATCAATGTTGGTTTATCACAATCATTCTCACAAAATAGGGGGCTGTGTTTTAATTGGGCCCCTTACCCTAGAGGCTTTATTTTTGTTTGAGTTGCGAAATAGCTCTCCGTTGAAGATTTACCTCCTATACCCCCAACCCAATCTCTTTTTCTATGTGGGTCCCTAGTTTCTTTGGCTCCCAACATTCTTCCTCATCCTCTTGCTTCTTATTCTCAGTCTTCTTCTTCTTGTTATGTTCTTGCGCAATCTTTGGTTTCACAATCATCGTGACTTGCAACAGAAAATCTAAGCTGAAACCACGATTTGGGTCAAAGATCACGTTCTTCCAATGGATCCACACTTGCTATACATTAATAGTCCTTAAGGAGTTGCATATTATGAGTGGGATTCCATATATTTTCCCTAAACAGGGAGGTATCATGCACATTAGCACCTTCAATTGTGCATTGTACAACACATGAGGCTTGTAATTTAGCACCATTAGTTACACATGTGAAAGGAAGAGCAAGTACCTTCATTTGTGCATGCACTACTCTTTGCACACAAATTTTGGGATGTTTTATCACACGTTAGGAACCATGGCAAAAGAGCGAATGGTGGCAACAAGAACTTGAGGGTCATGTGGGTCTCCTTGAGATGGGTGTTTCCCTTGGCCACCATCAATTGGCCTATTTCTTTTGAGCAATTGCAAGATTTCTAGGTCAAGAGATGCTAATTTCCAATTTTATCTATGAGAAATGAGGGAAAAGGCTTAGGAATTCTTGATAAGAGAGTAAATTTGCATATTACATAAGACTTACACAGATGGATAGGCTAGGCACATGTTTCAATGCATGCATACCCTTCGAGGCTAGCATAGATTGTTTGAGATGCATCACGTCATTTTTGAATTGCATTGATCAATAAAGCATGAGTGTTTGAGCACAAATATTTTCAAAGTGTTCTTTTCTCTAGGTGCACGACATCTTTGATTGAACTACTTTGACATAGATTTTTGGAAAGCCCCAAGAATCTTGGGGGATTTTGTACTAGCACAAGAATTGAAGATCACTTGTATACCCTACAAGCACGATTGAAAGGTACGAATAACACATGCTTGTATGACATAAAAAAGATATAGATTTTGGCAAGCATCTAAGCTTTCAAGTTCATGGAAACTGGTCCTTTAAGCAATAATAATTTTATTTGCATCTTAGTGTGCTTCTTGATTTTAGAGAGTTTCTAGCTTGCATAAAGAGGGGAAACCCCCCTAGTTAGTGGTTGTGCCATACTTTCCCACCTACCACCTTACTATTGGCTGGATCCATCTTATCACCCTACCATTAGGTGGTTCCACCCTATTTTTTACCCTACCACTTGTAGTTTAGATGTTGTTACCTTGCTGTAGAGGATCATTGTGAGCTACTTCCTTGCTCTCACCATTAGATTCAAAGTTATTTAGTCTACATTTTCACTAATATAGCCCAAATTTTGCCACTCCTAAGGGCTGGCAACTAACGTGATCATCAACTACTCTTTTTTTCATTCATGGAGTTTTTATTCAACCAACATAGTTTGTACTTTTGCTATGTTAAGTTATCATTGGTATCCTATGTTTCAAAGGACTATGTTTCACTTCCCCCGTTGCTAGATACATTACCATAATTCGTGATGGATTGTTACTAATATGCTTTGGGATCCATCTTGAGTGTGGTATATTCTAAGAGCTACTCTTAGCATCTCTAACACCACTTTCAACTCACATGTACCTTAGTCACTAAGACAAAGAGATTCAATGTCCCATTATAGTGTATTCATAGAAGTCATTTGATTATGTTATTTCTTTGTCATGTTGTTAGATTTCTTTGTATTTTCCCTAGCATTTTTTTATATGGTAATATAATTGCTCTTAACCAATGTTTGAGATTGGATTGAAAAATCTTTGCATACTCAAGAGCACACATGAATACTTTCATACATGTCTCAACCAACACTATCAAAGAAATATCACCCAAAGACTATTCCTTTGGTATGTATTTGTCCCTAATTATAGGGATTGGTAACCTAAATCTCCAAATAGAGAGATGGAGGAAGAGAGAGAGAAAGGAGCGGAGAGAAAAGGATATAGAGAGATGGAATGATAGAGAAAAAGAGAGATGGATGGAAAGAGAAAAATAGAGGAGAGAGATAGGGAGGGGAAAAAATAGAGGGAGAGAGAGAAATAGAGAAACAAAGAGAGAATGAGAGAGAGAAGAGAGAGAAAAGTATAGAGAGAGGGGAAAGAGAGAGATAAAGAGAAGGAGAGAGACATTGCGTCTCATTTCTTTATTTTTCAAATTTATGCTTTTCTCTCATTATTTTTGTTTGTGGAGAGATGCATTGAGGGAGAGGGAAAGAGAGAGGGAGAGGGAGAAATAGAGAGAGGAGAGAAAAAATAACAAAGAGGAAAAGAGAGAAATAAAGAGAGGGAGAAACAAAGAGAGATAGAGAGGCAGGGAGGTAGGGAGAAGCAAAGAGAGGAGGGTGAGGGAGAGAAACAATAAGGAAAATAAAAACACATTATTTGTTGTAACATAAGTGAAATGGACACAACGATGATGGCCATGACATTAAGATCGTGAGGTGTATCTCAATCAGTATGTCTAAAGCCCTTGTACTTGGTGCAAGCTAGCAATTCAACAAAAAGGTTTCTTGTCTATAGACCACGTGCGACTCTTCGGCAAGTTTCAATAAAAAATCATTGACCAAGCAATCCCAAACTTTGAGTTAGCAGTAAGAAAAGTGTGTACCAATCATGCTTTACATTCAAATTGTAACTAAATATCATATACAATAATATTAGATGTGTCCTAGAAATGTCTATAGAGAGGTGCCATTCCATCCTAAGGAATGCACCTATTGTGGCCCACAAGAAGAGTTTGTGGGTGTGCAATGGATGGAGTGCCTGAGCTGATAATCCCATTAGAGGGTATGATGTTAAGTGCATAGAGGGTTTGTCCTATTTGAAACTAACTAAAATTTTGCTCGAGAGCCAAGGAATCTTTGTCTCGGTCTTGCAATGGATGGCGTGAACCCATTTGGTCTTGCAATGGAGCTTTGACCGCAACGTCTCGCGAAGGGACAGAGGTCTCAATGGGGAGGAGTGGGAAATCTCGAGGGGATGTAGCCCAAAGGTGATGAGGGGTTTAGAATTTGTCGTATCTAAATTTTATATGCAACATCTAATTTGAGTGTCTCAATGTACAGTATAGTGCAACATGGTTGTGCGGACGGCATTTTCGTGTGGAGAGTATTGACAAAATGTGCTCCACAATGGACTGTGGTATCATGGCAAGGTTCGAGCAAAAGAGTCGGTGACAAGCAACGGATCCAAACATGGTTGTGGATGAGATGGAGTATTTTGGAAACTTGCAAAGTATTGTTACGGTGGATTACCGTAGCTTCTCCATGATACTATTTGATGTGCAGTGGTTCAAAGTGGTACTTGGAGGAGCTGGAGCAACAGTTCGACGAGGTCCATCTGGATTTCTCGAAATAGATTTTGAAAAAAAATGGACGGATTTGCGTGACACCTTTGTGTTGCCGGCCCATTGTGAACAGGTGCATGGACTCATTTATTTGCTAATTGTATTACGACATGGTTTATGTCACAATGGTTTGAACTCTCTTGTACGTATTTGTGAATAGGTAATCTTCTATCCAAACCCCTGACAACCTCGATGGTGGTATGTATTACCTTCAACTCCCCAAAGTGTGAGAGTATATGATCAAAGCGATGTTCCGAGCCACTACTAAAGAAACGAGGTATAGACGCGCATGTTAGACGTGCAAAGTCGGGCGCGTCTATCATAGCGTCTATAAGTGCATCTAAACATGCATGTAAATAGACGCGAATTTTGCGTCTATATATCCACGCAAATAGACGTCAATATAGACGCGCCAGTAGACGCACAATTGTTTAACCACCTAAAATTGGCAATTCACATAATTAAAAAACCAAAGTTAATAATTATTTAACCACCTCAAATTGATTCTTGAGCATGCACGTGTGCGCATGATAAAAACCATAAAATTAAGAATACACATTGAATCATTGAATTAAAAATATAGAGTTAATAATTACTTTTTCATTGCTCTCTAATGAATGGCAGTTCCTCCAGTTGACAAGCCTGATATAAGTAATTAGTGGCAAGAGACAGAAACCTTACAATTAGTAGTAAGCATTGCAATATGTATCTTGTAATTTCTTTACGTACTTGAAGATGATAAAAGATACTTCCTTTTTATTATGGAAAATTCAATTTAGCTTTAAACTTGACTATTGATTCTTGAGTATGCACGTATGCGCATGATAAAAACCATAGAATTAGAAATACACATTGAATCAATAAGCAAATTAAGTATGTTACAGTGAATGATCCATCTCATCTTCAATGAGATCAGCTCTTGCTGAACTATCTACTTCTAGGTCTATGTTACCAAGAGGTAACGAAACAAATAAGTCTATCCCACTATGAGATGTGTTGCTATATTGCTCAATAACTTCATCAATATCATCGACAATCACATTATTGTCTTCTTCTGCGTTTCCTTGAACATCCTCGTGAGGTTTATCTTGTACTATATCACGCATATCATCCATTATGGTGTCATCATGCACATCATCATTAATTGTTGGATTGTCATATGCTATCTCCATGTCGGTAATATTACCATATATTGGTTTTGAACGATTAGATATAGGGATGACATACCACCATCGGTTATTATTTACCATTGGATGATACACAACCTGTATTTGAAAAACAAAAGCAAAAAACTCAAGTACTTATTATATTGTGTATATGTATCACATGTATACATATAAAAAAGTTAGCCTTTGCATGTATACCTGCTCGCATTGTTGAGGTAGTACTAATGTGTTATTCTTGTTTTGGCGACATTTTGTAGAGTCATTGATTACAAAACCACTTGGATGACATCTGATTGTGCAATGCTCACCATTTGTTACAACTTCTTTAAACCACTTCACATCCAGTATATATATAAAGAATCATCTGAAGTCAAGCTTTAGAATATCTTGGATCAAGCCACAATAACCTTCCATGGTACCATTGGCATCCTCGAAGTGAGCAAGGACACCACAATCTTAGGTATTTCTCTTTTCATCTATACGTTGAGTTTGAAGATGTTTACCCTCACACCAAAGTGCATTGAATAATGTGCACTAGTAGTAAAAGATAAAAGATCAAACATGTCAATTATTTATATAAAATAAAACTTATAGAAACAAATTAATTGATAGTATGTCTCACCTTTGATAAGCAACCTCGTGCGTATTCCCACTCTTCTTGAGATATATTAATTTCCTCCTCTTTTTCCATTCTCTCCATTTTCTCATGTAACCAATCTATATCAATATGACGTGGGACCGCATTTAGATGATCTAGAAATGAGACAGTACATCCATATCTAGTGCAAAATTCTTGTCTTTCGCTTTTTCTTCTTGCCCTTGCTTCATTATATAGTGTCACCCATTTGCTCATTACATCACTATTGAGCACACAAAAACTATTTAACTTACGAAGTTCTTCTTTTGTTAGCACTTTACTCATTCCTTTTCCTTGAGGTACTATAGAGGTCATCCTCAAGTCTTCATCATCTTTCCATAGTCGTGGTTGAGAGAGATCCACTTCAGCAAGATATTCAGAGATATAAACAAGGGATGATTGCACTAGCCAACCCTCAACCATGCTTCCCTTAGGCCGTGCTTTTTGCCTCACAAAATCTTTCAAGGTTTTCATGAAGCGCTCAAGAAAAAACATCCACCTTACATGAAGTGCCCCATCGAGGAAAAATTTCCTCCACCAAACAAACTACCTCAATAGATAATAATCGAGCATCTTGCAATATGTCTGGATCAATTTCCTTCGAGCTCACGTATCTGTCAAGATGTATGATGTGCTTGTTTATTTTTGTGTAGAAATTCAAAGATATATAATGAAAAATTACAATGTATACACATCTCACAAGCTCTCCCATCTTGTAAATGATATCACGTACATCTTTGGATACACAATGGGATATACTAGTAGGAAGTATGAACTGAATGTAAACAATATTCATAGATCAAATGATTAGTTGAGGAAAAAGTCATCATACCCCAAATTTTACACATAGTTACTCCACTAATTACTATATTCATGGTTAGAGATACCCTTACTTGAATCATTTTGTGCCAATCGTGGGACTTCAAACCAGATAGTTGCTCCACACCTCTTTTCTTTTTCTTTATGAAGGCTCCCTTGAGACATCTCATACATCCTGTGGATGTTCGAAAGCTATATATTTGTTCCTTCAGTATTTTTTCCTCGTTCTTTGACGACATCCAAGGTGCATGGGGTAGCTCAATCTTTCCTCTGGGTCCAATGCATGGCCGGGCTCGTCTCATGTGACCAATGTTACGTAAATGCTTCCTTACATTAACTGAATCACGAGCCCCTATCAAGTGATCCCATAATGTAGATACAACATTTTTTAATATGTGCATGGGGTCCAACAAGTGATTGATCTTGAGTTCAGTCCAGTACGGAAGACGAAAAAATATAGAGTTCAGTCCATGTTTTTTACCTTGTGCTTTCCAAGAATCAGAAGGGACAACATTACATGTCCCTTTTTAATTGCCATGGATGGAGGAATATTATAGTTCACCAATACCACTGGCCATACACTGTATGATGTGCTTTTGATGCCAAATGGATTGATTCCATCCATACCTAGACCAAATCTCAAATTTCTTGGCTCTTCTTTGAAAACGGGCCACAAATTATCTATATGTTGCCATGCCGGTGTGTCTACAGGGATCCTCCATTTTCCATCACTTGAACGATGACTAGCATGCCATGACATGAGCTTTCCAATAGACTTACACTTGAACATAAGTTTTATACGTGGAACAATCGAAAAATGTCGCAAAACCTTACGAGGCATATCCATTGACTTCATCTCCACTTCATATCTTGATTTGCCACAAACAGGACACTCTCGTGCGAACTCATGAATCCCACGAAATAAGACACAATCATTGACACATGCATGGATCTTGACATAATTGAGGCCTCCCAGAGATGTCAAGTAATGTCTTGCTTGCTCTCTCTTAGTTGGCAATTTGTTTCCTTTTGAAAGCATTTGTGATAATAACTTACATATATTTTTAAAAGTGAGTTAAAAAACTACCAACATATATTTCTGTCTGATTTCAAAATAGAACAATTAATAATATGATTCATAAGCCAAACTGAATTGATACCTACTTCAATAACGCATCCAAACTGACATTACTCCATCCATAAATTGTTTGCAAGTTAAGTATCTCGAGGGACGCACGAAGAACGGAGTACGTACAACCTTCATACAACGGAGTAGATGATGCTACATATAGTGGATCATCTGGCTTCGTAGAGTGACCTTCTCCCTGAACCAATTGCGAAAATAGATGGTGTACCATGTTGTCCAAAATCTTATTCTCTATGACTTGATGGGGCATTTCATGAGGGCTACTATCATGGTCGTCAATCTCTACTCTTCTTGAAGACTCTGCCTCCTCGCGTCGACATTTTGCAGCCTCTCGATGCCCGGGAGGGAGCATCTGAGGATGTGGCACCGCATCCTACTTAACCACAGAAGGGCGTTTCATGTACGTTGATATATAATTCCCGTAACATAGACATGTAATCTTAGTGGTAAAAAAAAGCAATGAATACCAGTGATTTTTCTCGGTCCCATTCTCCATACAAGCTGAGGTGTGACATTGCAATTTGACGTGCTTGAAAAATACACCCTCGACAACGATCACACATGCATTTATTTTTTTGTCGTAGCCATGCATCTCGATTATGAAGACGCAATGTTTCATCCTCACTTGAGGATGTGCTCATTGACTCATCAGCTTGCACCGCACTAGGTGATGACGACGTCGACATGATTAAACCTAATTCATGACAACATCAAAATATTTGTCATTCATATGTTTACATAAGATCTCAATTTTAAATACACAAAAATCATCATAAATACATTAAAACTTATGATAAGAATTCACTATCAAAACTTATCTTAAAAACAAAAAATTATGACAAAGCCTAACTGCACGTCTATAGCTGCGTTTACCTACTCGTCTATATCGCGTCTATTTCCGCATCTATATTCGCATCTATACTCGCGTCTATCTGAAAAATAGACGTGCACATACACGCAAAAATAGATGCACACGTCAAAATTCAAAGCATACTTAAATCATTTCTTTTCAAACTGAGCCTTTCCTTTCCTGCGTTTTTTGCGGTTCTGAAGCTTGAGTTTAGCCGACATGCAGTCTCTTCATGCCTCACCTCCTCATGACTCACCTCTTCTTTCATTTCAAACACACAAGAAGGGAAAAAGGAAAGCCAAGGAGAAGAAGAAAGAGAGAACAAGAGAGAGGAGAATAAGAAGAAGCAGCAAGCAAGCATCAAGGGAGGGTAACTTACCAAGGGGAGGAAGAAGGAGAAGGAAGAAGCGCCACCACCCGCCACACCAAACACCCAAGGTGAGTCTCTCTCTCTCTCTCTCTCTCTCTCTCTCTCTCTCTTTCTCTCTCTCTCTGTTTCTCTCTTCCTCTCTCTGCTCTATCTGTGTATTTAGGATTTGTGATTCCATTATGTATTGCATTTTGTAAATCATCAATGGCGGTCGTCGGCCTAAAATCGGCCGACCAAGCACGTCTGATAGCGCGTCTACATTTCAGTGTAGATGTAGATATAGACGCGAAAAATGTTTCTCCCCATAGCGTCTGAGGGCGCGTCTTAGAGCGCATGTGCTGGCGCGTGTACTCTGCAATGTACACGCGATGATACACGCGCTGCACAAAAGGTTGACCTGCAGTCTACACGCGATTATACACACGCATTGACCTGGAATGTGCGTCTGACAGCGCGTCTGTGCTGCATCCTAGATGCGCAGATAGATGCGCTGGACAGAAGGTTCACTTTGGAGTGCGTCTGAGGGTGCATCTAACCTACAATTTAGACACGGGGATACATGCGCCAGGTCTCCCAGTTCTGATAGTAAACAATATATTTTTGCAATGATGAATGTGACCAATCCCATGTTTGTGTTTATCAGTTTTTTTGTTTATGAGAAGCATTAGCACTTAAGTTTTATGCTCAATGTCTAAAGAAAGATCTTTGAAAATGTAGGTAATATATGATTTTTTGTATGCAAATAAATTTGTCTTTTTCCTGTGTTTTTTTTGCAGATGTTGTATCTTGGTTCATCTAGCAATGACCCGGATGTGGATGCATGAATGATACATTGGCCTCCTTTGGCAGGGGATCAATGCATTTTTTGGAGGTTTTCCTAGTAGGGAAGACTTCATGGGAGAGATGACCAGACACCTTGGCTGTTCTCCCACAACGGACGAGGTGTTCAGTGTCATGTTTGGGATGCCTCTGACGTCTTTGCCTGGCACTACTTCCCAGACTCCACATGCAGGTACTCCACATGATGCAGGTACTCCATATGCAGGTACTCCATATGCAAGTACTCCGTATGCTCCACGTGCATCGGTTGAAGCACAAGCATCTGCAGAAGCATGTGCATCTGTAGAAGCTCGTGCGTCCAGCGAGGCAGAGGGTAGTCGACAGAGAGGGAGGAGGGAGAGTCGAGGGGGAGAATGAGGCTTGTGTGGGGGTTGCCTAGGAGGTGGCGAGCGATCATCCTCACCAATAGATCACGTAGAGGAGTTTGTATGCCAGTACTATAGAGTTACAGATGTTGGTGGCATCTTTCATGATGATGAGGGAAGGAATGTAATGGCGTACATGAGGAGCGTCGTGCATGCGACGTATAAAGATTGTTTCATTGCCTTCAAAAATCAGAAAAGCGGCTTGTGGTAGGAGGTATTGAGGGCAGTCCATAGGAGGTACCTAAATCCTGAGGGTCAGCGATTCTCGGATGATTGGGGACGCACAAAAGTGAGGGATATTCTTCACAACAAAAGATCCCACCTCATGACACAGGCCAGGGACTCACTGCGGAGGCTAGAGGAGGGGCGTGGAGCCTATAGCCAACCACTTATGTGCCACCGCATAGAGCGGAAGAAAGCCAAGAAGAAAGCAACTGAGAAAGTGAAGAGTCGCCAGCATGCAGAGGCGCAACGGATCCAAATGGAAACCATGGGATCGTCGCATTACGGATCGGGTGGCAGAGAGTCGTGGGAGGCAGAGTTTGTAAGTATATTTTGATTTTTAGTTTTTTTAAATTTATATTTTTTTCAATTCTTTATATATTTGATTCTAATATATTGTGACTCATAATTATTTGTATATATCTAAATTTTTTGCAGACTACCATCGTTGGTAGGACACCTACTCCTAGAGAGGTAGGTTACCATCGAGGCCATAACCGCGCAACGACATGGCTTCACTTCTATGAGGAGGGTCTCATCACTAAGGACCAATACAACCAGGCCATGAGGATTCGACGGCCAGAGGAGGTATATTTTCTTACTTTCCTATTAAAATTATAGCTAATTATAACTTTTTCTCCACCTTGTCTATGTAAGCAACCCTGATCTTTAGTGTGTGCAGGGGAACCCGGATGTGGAGCATAGCGAGGAGGGGGATAGCGATGCTAGTAGCCATGGTGGTACTAGCGAAGATGTTTCCTCTTCAGATTCGTAGAGGAGCACCATACCTCCTCATGAGGCCTTCTTTTCTTGTATATATATGATATCTCTTTGAGCCTACTGCTTGCGGCCACGCTTTAGGTCGCAAGCACTTAAACTTCCCTTGTAAATGCTTTTGATATATAATGAATACATGGACTTTTATTTTCAATTCTTGTGCCCGTAAGATACATTGTTTTTTTTCCAAATGCACAATCTGATGTATGGGAGGGGGGAAAAAAAAACCCAGAGAGCATGTTCTGTTTTATTTTTCCAGTTCTGTTTTGCGTGTCTATCCGCGCGTCTAAATTGCAGATAATTCGCGTTTATACGCGCGTTTATAGTGCAGACTACACGTGCTTATACACACGCTTCATATTTTAAATTTAAAAAAGAAATTAAATATCTTTTTAAAAAAAGAGACATTTTTTGTTTTTCATTCGCGTCTATTAGTGCTTGTAAAAGCGCATCTACCAGGGTGTCTATATGCGCGTATATATGTGCATCTATTGCGCGTCTATTTGTGTGTGTAAATTTTTTGATACACGCCAATATAGACGCGAAATGGTAAATGCGCAAATAGACGGGCAGATAGACATACCCATAAGAATTTCTCTGTATTCAAAAATCACGTCTAAATGTGCTTCTATGAGGCCTTTTTGTTGTAGTGCGCATAGATGAAGATAATATGCAAATAGAGGGGTCGTATTGCAAGGGGTGGAGGCCGTCGAAAGCTTGGAGCCAGCATCAGCTAACAATGATGGAAATACAGGAGTCTAAGAATTCTTTGAGAACGAGGTGGACTCAACCTTTTGTGGTGACATGTCTATCGACCTTCCAGTGTATGCGGATTTCTGTCAAGAGATTGACATGGGACCATAGGATACTTCATACTTGGAGCATCCACTTACTTAATTCGTTGACCAATCGCTTATAAGGGTACATAAGATATGCATTTTAAGTGAGTTTTTTTAAAAAGGATTTATATTACTGTGCTTTGTATGATCTAAATTGATTATTCTAACATTATTTTTTATCTCTACAGGTGATATTTTCAGGATGAATCGAGAGATAAGCGATGAGGAGTTACAGGATATCTTCACACGCATGTCTCCAGACCAGATCGGGAGATTCAAAGAGATGGCAGAGCAGGAGCTGTCTTGGCCTTTGTTAGGGTGCTCTGATAGATCTACTTCAGCGCGATCGGATGCTTCAGCTTCAAGAAGATGAGCTCAACGCTCTAGACTTGGGCCAAAGGGAGGGAGTGCTTCGGGGTTAGGGGGATACTGCAGAGATACAGATGTAGTGAGCCTGTGATCCACACGCGATACAGGTGCGACTTCTCACTCTCGTAGCCCTTCCAGGGAGTGTGGCTCAGGCTCACGTGGATGCTATGGACACATGGACGCGGTGTCTCCGTCTCATCGTTCAGCTAGAGTTGCGTCACCTCAGGGATTTGTTACACCTGTAGGGACATCTGCTAGAGTTATTTCGGCTTTTGCTCAGCCGTCAGCAGGTGGCATCCCTATGGGTCCCACTCCGTGAGATATTACCTCGGTCGGTACACCGGATGCATAGGGGTCTCCTGGATATGCCTAGGACCGTGGACGTAGATAGGAGAGGACCCATCTTAGGCAGACTCCATGGGGATATGGATATCTAGTTGATGGTAGGTCAGGAGCCATCATCATGAATGATGAGGGGAGGAGGATGATGGCTCGCATGAGAGAGTTGTGCCAACAAGTTTTTTGGCATAACGTCTTGGATCATTGGAAGAACATACTGGAGGGGAACAAGGACTACATAGTTGCATCCTTGCACGAGGAGTTTCTGATCCGAGCCTCAGTAAATAGATTCTCTACGGGCTAGATGATGGATTGCATGTATGCATATATGTCACACAGACGATCCGACGCACGCAAGCCAACCAAGAGTGGGGCTGCAAAGCTCGAGTGGTTAGATGCAGACAACTGGTGCCGACTGAGAGAGGAGGCTACAGATTCTCTAGGATGTTGGAGTCAGCAGCACGAGGTGGCGAGGGCACGACTCGAGGCAGGAGTGGTCCATCATCTTGGGAGTGGTGGCCACATGACATATTTGGAGGACTTTGTAAGTTTTTCTTTTTTTTTGCTTGTTTATTTTTTTGCAATATTCTTTGTATTGACAATCATGTTTCTAACAGTTTGCATTTTGTTTTCTTTCCAGCACTCCATTACAAATCACGATCTGACTGGCCTTGAGACTTGATATGCAGAGAGGCACGGTCTTACTTAATTGATTGACCAATTGTATAGACGCAACGGCCCTGTAAGTCACTCATCTTTCTTGTCTATAGTTACCATGTTTAATTAGAATGCATTATTGCATGGTGGACTGATGTGTTGTTTCTTTTTCTACAGAGTCCATTTGATGCTCCTTTGCAACGGGATGAGCTTTCGGAGGGCGAGGATATGTAGCTCGCCCTTGGATCCCTAGAGCTCACACACCTTTATTTTTGAGTCGCCTGATCTATGTAGACATTTTCTATGTATTAGTGATATCTTGTCATGATTGTACCAATAGCTTATTATGCGATCATGTATTTATTTCATGTGTCAGTATTATGATTTCAGTATACATTGTTTTTGTTTGCAAGCGCATTGTACACAGTGTAGAAACTATTTTGTATGGCTCTAATAAAGCACACAGTGGTATATGTGGCAGGGCAACTTGCTGCCCTGCCACAAAAGTTTTTTTTCCCTGTTACCGTCGCTATTAACGTCACAAATTTTACTGCTTGCATTGTTATTGGCGTCGTTATTTACGTCGCAAACCGTGGCTATCAGGTATTGGCGTCGGTATCCATGCGACGTTGATACCGATGCTGATACCAGCGTCGCCAATACCGATGCTGATAGCGACACTGATACCGAGTGTTTTATGATCTCGCCAATAACGACGCTTTTTGCAATGACGGGGGCAAACTTTGCTATTTGCATTTTTGTCGCTTTTAACGTTGGTATAAGGCCTATATTTTGTAGTGGTAGTGAGACTTTGTCTCTCTATATATCAAGTCTCTAAACCTTTAAGATTGTGGTTTGTGATTGGGTGTTGTAAGGAAAACAAAGTGACATTATAAGAAATGAGATTATTAGTACAAGTAGTATTCCAAGTAGAAATAAGGTTATTAGTACAAGTAACTATTAGAAATAAGATTATTAACTGCATTTTCATGCGAACGCTCTACGCATCGGCCAGTCGGCCCCCTACTATGCATGAAGGCTTCTTTCATTGTCGCCTGCACAAATCTATGTAGTCCAAGTGGCCAGCTGCCTAGACACCATCATCCTTCTCCTCCTTTTGCAAATCCTGCTTCCTATGCCTCTACCCCTACGCTTGAAGCTTCACCGTCTCTGCCTTGGAGTGATGACTCGAAACTCGTTTCACCAGTACCACTATGCAAGACGGCTTGTTCCACTGCCTGCACACTTGAAGTGCACTGCCTGCTGCTCAAGAACCATCAACCTTCTCCTCCTTTCGCAACTCCTTATTTCTAAGTCTCTGTAGAGTGCCCCTGTGCCCGCACCTTCAATGCCTTTGTCGCAGCTCACTGCATCAAAGTGACGGATCACAACTCATATTTTATGGATGCTCAAAAGTATGAAGAATATGGATCGACCGACGAACAATAAGTCATGAGTCCTAAATGGTGATTGTTCACTCTTCAGTGCTAAAAGTGGGGTTTCGTTGTTTTTTGCGTGAGTTAGGGCCGTGGTTCAAGAAGAAAAATAATATGAAATTATGATCTTTTACCCCTTTTTTTAAGACATTAAGGCTTAAGGGTGAAAGGCCAACCTAACCAACTTCCAAGGCTCAAGTTCTCTTGAGTCTCGACTCTCAACCCTTAGGTTAGGGCCCAGGGGTTAATCTCTAGTGGCTATATATATATATATATATATGCATATGTCTTATGGTGAAACCTTACCCTATACGAGTAGACTTCATTTAAAACCTTTATTCAAATTTTTAGGTTTCACTTCGACCCCTTGTCGTCAAATTTTAGGTGTCAATTGACACCCAAAATCCTTAAGATGCCCAAAATGGGATTCAAATTTAAATACTGATACTCAACCATATGCGAGAATCAAAAGGCTATACATTGCAAAGCAGAATCAAACCCTAAGCCATAGATCACATTGAGGATTAGACTCACAAATCACCTCCAAAAACTAGCATTGGATTTCATGCAAGGAAGTGAATCAAAAGTGCATTCAAGAAGAACCAAACTACTCCTCAAGGTGAATGACCAAATATTTCCAAGGTACTAATTGCCCTCCTGAAACATAGTAAAAAATTGTCACCATGAAGCTAGAGAAGAAGCTTTTAGGTGAGGGAGACCACATTGAGCTGGCTCACCTTGGGTCAACAATCGAGGTTTACCTATGGAATAAGGCTTATGAACTATGGAGTTTACCTTTGTAGTAACCAAAAACTCTTCTTGGCTATTTGTCATATGTTTTTGTTGTTTGGTTCCACACATGAAACAATGCTTTTCCAATTTCTTACACACAATCCATGACTTCATTTTAAGCTTTTAACGAGAATAGTAAGGGTCATCAAATATATATTTTGGTTTTGATATAGAGGGGTTATGATGGAGATGCAATACTAGTCACTTAGAATAAAGTAAACACTAAATCTCACAAAATAATAGTCCCAAAACTCACAAAAAAGAAAAATAAAACTCATGAATCATGATGCTAGTAGTTTCCATGTAGGTAGGGTAAAGGGGCCAATAAAGTGATGCCCTCCCAAAAGGAAAACACACCCCACCCCAATTAAGTGACAATTTTACAAGGAAGATGCAGCTTTTTTAGCCACTTTACATTGTGATATAATTTTTTTAAATTCACTGATGAGCTTACGTCAGTCAAACAATTGAGCCATGTATATATTTTTCAGTTTGGATTTCGTAAAACCTTAAAACAATGCATCCTTTAGTGTGACTCTATTGGCCCCTCATTTTCACTCTTTTTTGAACTATCCCAATGTTTTTTCTTTGAGCTTCATATGGTATAAATAATTTGACCATTGCAAAGTATTTGTAGAACTAAAAAAGAAAGAAAATATAATGGAGGATTGTTAGACAACACTCTATTTCCACCTTTACCCTAAAAGCTTTAAAAATAAAAGGTAATCCAATGTTTGATTGGTGGATATAATATATATGTATATATATATATGTATATATATATATATATATATGTATATATATATATATATATATGTATATATATATATATATATATATATATGTATATATATATATGTATATATATATGTATATATATATATGTATATATATATATGTATATATATATATATATATATATATATGTATATATATATATATATAGAGAGAGAGAGAGAGCCTAGAGATCCCATTAATTTCATTAACTACTACATGCACTGTGGTCGAAGTTCATGTGCTCCGACTCCTTGTTAATCATCAAAGCGTCTTCCTCTCTTATGGACTTTCTTTTGCATACCAAATTGCTTGATGGTCGATCCAACAATTAGCTTACTATCCCCCAAAGGATCACAGATCACTCTTGAAGTAAAACTCATTCTCGACCTAAAATAATGTTTAGCATGGGATGTCATTCGATCTCATCCCCAACCATGCACCTTCAGACTATGTGGCATCACATGCTTGTTCAAATTTCCAAGTATAACTGCTTGCATTTTGATTTTCCCTACAGTTGATTTGGAATTGTGCATCCCTATCTAATAGAATGCTTATTGAACAAGTAAAATTTGCTAGTTGTAATGTTTTCCTGGGCATCTGGATGTGTGCGCCTACATTCTCTGCTTTTTATCTTGGGTGCCTACACACATATCAGCAAGGCATGTAGGATCTTGAAAAACATGATCATGAGAGCATATTATTTTGATTGGGATCCACAAACCTTCTAAAATCATCTATGTTTAGAGTATAAAAATTTTCGTGAGTGGGGGGCGTTTCTTTTACCGCCTGACAGGGATGAAGGCGCCATGGCTAGATTTGGTGGAGAGATGGATTGTGGTACCTACAAACAACCCCCCCCATCGCCGGTCTCTGCTCCTCAATTGGTTGACTGGTTGTGGAGATAAAAAACTAGTATTTCTCTCTCCTCTCTCTCTCTCTCTCGTGCATAGAGGTAATTCATGTGCAAGAAATCAAGAAGAAGAGGGGCTGAAGAATGCTTGTCCGGCTGTGATCGGATTGCTTCAAGATGAAGAGGAGGCTGAGGAAAGAGGTTCAGCACTGAAGAATGGTTTTTGGTTGGTCCGTGGGCTATCCAGAATAATTATTTAAAAATCCACAACACGCAAGACACGTGGTATGCTCCAATTTTATGAAGAAATTTGCTTGTTTTTGTTGTTTCATGGTCCAAATGTTGTTCATATGCAATGAATTTTTGTTTGAACCTTGGTAGCATTATGATTGAGGGTTGTAACTACAAAAATGTAGAACCTATGATGATTTAGAGCCGTAATTATTTCTTTAAAACCTACAAAATATCATTTTTAATGGAAATTAGTGGTTTTTTTTCGATTTTGAGTTGGAAGAAAGGATGGAAGTAAAGTAAACTTAAAGAAAATGTTAAGTTTCAGTCAAAATAATAAGCCAACACAAATAAATCAAAAAATACCTATTTTCCATGAATAATAAATAAGAAGAAATAGTGAAAAATAGAGAATATTCAGGTTTTCGCGCTCAAAAAATATGAAAAAATAAGATTTATGTGCGTGAATGTTTGGCAACGTTAAAGCATGGGGTCAAGCCTCCGTTTGGCCTCTTCCTTTGTGTTATAGTATGTGTTTATTGGTTTTTACATACAAAAATGATACAAAACAACCATTTACATGTATGCACCGCAGGAATACCTAAACGGTGAGGGGGGGATGAAGTTTGTGCGATGATCTAATTGTTGAAGAAATACAAATTCTGATTTCCCTCTTTGTGTATAGCATTTAGGAATCGTTCCATAATTAAATATAGGCGACTAGTAGCACGGAAGTTCCGGTGCTAGTCCCTAAAGCAATGTAGCAAGTAATGCTTAGTTAAAATTGATGAAAGGGCTATTTTTCGCACCTCACATGGCTAGTTTTTTAATCATCAAATGGTTTTGCACAATTGTCATGCACCTTGCATCAAGCATATCAAGTGGTATCTCCTGGAATGCATTGCACTTGTTTGATAAACTTTGACCAGTGCTGAGAGGACAGGAAACCTAAGCTATAGGTTTAGACGGGTGCCTCCGTTGGGGAAAGTTTTGTGAGGCAAATCAAAATCTCCTTGAACGCTGAATTATGAAAGAGTGGAGTTTGTGCAAATGTTATATGTATCTTGGGGCCAATCCCTGAGGTGTAGGAGAGTCGCACTGGAGCCGCGGCAATCAACTGAGAGGTGCTTCCCTATGTGTGTATTACGAGACATTATGCCTATAAGTTATGGGATCTCCCTCTCAAGAGAAGGGAAGGTGTTCGTTTATATATTGGATACAAACGCAAAATCGTCATAAGCATTTAGTACAAAGTGAGTCTTAAACGCTCCTGGCCCGCGAGGCTAACCGCCCTCCCTCCTTGGAGACCGGGCGTAGCCCACAAGGTCTCGGTGGTACCCATGGTATTCCCCATAGCACTTATGAGACAGGTGAGCCCTCCACTCGACATGATGAGCCCCTCCTTCCCTCCCCCATTACGAATCCTTCAAGCCCATCCTTGGCACCCCAACTCCCTTGTAACGGAAGCTATTTGCACACTCAGGGAAATGGCTCCAATGCAAATCTTGGGCAGCATGGAGTGCATGCGCAGCATGCACATGGCAATGGGCAACATGCACATGGCAATGGACAGCATGCATATGGCAATGGACAGCATGCATATGGCAATGGACAGCATGCATATGGTAACGGGCAGCATGGACATTTTGGACAGCAAGGTACTAATGGGCAATTTGGTCCTCATGTAATGCAAGGGCAGCATGGCCCCCATGGAAATTTTTGACAGCCGAGGATTGGACAGCAATGCATGTATAGGCAGTATGTAGCACATGGCATTCATAGGCAGCAAGGCCCAAATGAGCTGCATGACAAGATTGTGTTTACTAAATTCAATGGGCAGTCCTCATCCCTAGCTAAACTAGAGGAATGGACCTCTAAATTGGAAGCCTATTTTCTCATCTACCCTCGTACCGATGAGGCAAAGATCATTTTTGCCTCCCTTCATTTAGAAGGTTTTTCCCACACATGGTGGAGATTCGTTCAAAGAGAAAATCAACAGTTTCGTGATTGGGAAGAGTTGAAGATGCATATGATCCAAGTTTTTGTCTCCCCGGTGGAAAAAGAACGCTTGGATAGGAAATTATATCAGTTTGATCAGCAAAATCTCACCATGAGGGAGTATACCAACCAATTTATAAACCTATCTATGTATGCTGAGGCAATCAGTGATGAGGCCAAATTGCATAAATACATTTATGGGCTAGATGCACATCTCTCAGCTGATGTAATGGCTCAAAAGCCAGCCACCCTGTTTGCAGCCATAGAATTACTGAACTCTATGGTCAGAAATACCGTCGCAATGAGGGTATGCAGCCCATCGCAGGACAGCAAAGATACCCTATCAGGCAACCCCCATATGCTAATAATTATGGCAGCAACAATGGAGGGAATGGCAGCCCCAAAATCCCTACTTACCCCACTTTTAATGCTGAAAGGAAATATGGCAGTTTTGGGACAGCACCACCCTTCAAAAGTGACCCAAACTATGCTAAAAATAAGACAAGGAATGGCTTCAGTCCTTATGGTCAAAAATTAATTCCTCCTGAAGTTGTCAAGGATAGAAAAGCCAAAGGCTTGTGCTTTAAATGCAGGGATAAGTACACGACTGATCATGCATCCAAATGCCCCTTTAAGAACGCCATTATCAAGTTTAATAGCATGTATGTGCTAGAAGATAGTGACAAGTTAGAAGAGGACTTGCATGACAACTCTCCCATGATGACACTTGTTGAAAATGCTGAATATGAAGAGGATCTTGATACCGATCAGTTTTATGACTCACCAGATGGGTTCCCTTTTGACCCCGGTGGCTGCGCCATTGATGACATGCTTGGGGATGACCCTTGGCGCCCCTCATTCACCACTATATCAGCTTGCTCGATCTCCATAGATGCATGGACCGGCTCTAAGAGCCCGAACACCCTACGAGTGCATGGTAACATTGATGGCAAGAGTGTATACATCCTCATAGATAGTGGCAGCACGCATAGTTTTGTGAATAAATCGACTCTTGGCCGTTTGACATGTGTTTCCACTGAATTACAGCAACCTCTTCGGGTTCAAGTGGCCAATGGAAATGAGAAAGTGAGCTCCCATGTATGCACACAAGTGTCTCTTATGCTGGCTGAAAATTACACAGCAAAGGTGGACTTAATTACCCTTGATATGGGCCCCGTGGATGTTGTTTTGGGATGTGACTGGCTTGAGCAGTTGGGAAAAATCTCTATGGACTTCTCTAAGCTATATAAGGAGTTTGTAATGCATGGGAAACTTGTACACTTGAAGGGAATCAAAGAAAATGCAGACTTTCAGCTTATAACAGCAAGACAACTCAAAAAAGAATTCAAGAAATGCTCTCAAATCTTTGTCTTGCATTTGCATAAGGATAATGATGACCAACACACCTTGGGGAAGCAAAATGCAGCACTAAAAGCGCTTTTGGCTGAATATGAGAACCTATTTCAGCCCCCCACTACCCTTCCACCTCAGAGATCGGTGGATCACCCGATTGACTTCGAGCCCTATGCCAAGCCCATCAATAAACCCCCATATCGACTCTCTAAATGTGAGAGAGACGAAGTAGCAAAGCAAGTCAAGGAGCTCACTGAGATGGGATTCATAGAGCCTAGATTTCCCCCTTATGCCTCCCCGATTCTATTGGTTAAGAAAAATGACGAATCTTTTCGATTGTGCATTGACTATTGTGATCTCAATAAGATCACCGTAAAAAATAGATACCCCATCCCTCGAATTGATGACTTTCTTGATGAACTCAAGGGAGCACGCTACTTCATCAAGATTGATTTGCGATCTGGTTAGCACCAAATCAGAATGAGGGTGGGTGATGAAGTCAAAACAGCCTTTTGGACTGACCGTGGCTTGTACCATTTCCTTGTCGTGCCATTTGGGATCACTAATGCACCCGCCACATTTCAGAGCTTAATGAACAAAATATTGCAGCCATGGCTTTTCCAGTTTGCGTTGGTATTCTTTGATGATATACTCATTTACAAAAAGTCACTGCATGAGCATTTGAAGCATGTCAGGCAAATTTTTGATGTACTGAGAGAGCACCGGCTATTTGCCAAAGAAAGCAAGTGCGTCTTCATGCAAACAGAGGTTGAGTACTTGGGGCACATTGTTAGTGAAAAAGGCATCCAAGCTAATCCTAAGAAAGTGAATGTGTCCGGGAGTGGCCCACCCCCACTACCACTACCTCCTTGCTCCTCTTTTTATCGGAGATTTATTCGCCATTATGCCACAATTGCAGCCCCGTTAACAGACATTTTTTTATGTGGATGTTGGCTAGACATGGGAAGGCATTTGCATTTCAGCTAAGTAAAATAGGTTTTGTGGATCCAAATGTTGTCTCTCCTATGGTCATATTTACTGTGCCACATGTACCATGGAACTTGAGGCCTATTCCAGTGCCTAAAGCTTACTTGCCAAAGTTGAGAGATTTACTAAATGAAAAGATTCACATGAAGATCTTGGAGCCTTCTTTAGCCCCGTACTCAAATCATTGGTTTCCTGTGCCCAAAAAGAATGGGGCTTTGAGATTTATTCAAGACATGCAACCGGTCAATAAAGTGACCATTAGAAATGTGGGTGTAAGTCCTGTGATTGATGAATTTGCAAAGGCTTTTGCAGGCATAGCAATCTATTCTTTAGGTGATCTTTACTCGCAGTTTCAGCTTGCAATTGAAAGCAGGGATATCACAATCATGAAGACTCCTTTGGGGTTAGTACGGATGTGTACTCTCCCACAAGGTGCAACAAACTCAGTGGCACACATGACAAATGCTATGAATAGGGTACTTAGGGATTTTATACCACAATTGACTATGCCCTTCTTGGATGATGTTCCAATCAAAGGGTGTGCAATGGATGAAAAGAATGAAGAGATGGATGCTCATGGATGCAGACAATTTGTTGCATATCATATTGTGGATTGCGAGAGGATTTTGACACGTCTAGAAGATGTGCATTTAACTCTTTTTGGACAAAAGTCTGTCTTTGGAGTTGAAGAGGTTTTGATTGTTGGGCATATGTGTGGGCCTTATGGGCGAAGGCCATCACCAGCAAAAATAGATGGGATTGATAGAATGCAAGATGTATGCACGAATGTATTAGAGGTGTGTAGATTCTTGGGTGCATGTATGTTCTATTTGATATGCATTCCTCACTTTGCACATGTAACTGATGTTCTTTATTAGCTTCTAAGGAAAGGTTAAAAATTTCATTGGGAAAGGAAGCATCAGAAAGCAATGAAGAAATTGAAGTAACTCTTAAAATCTACTCCTACGTTGAGAAAGGCTGACTATTCACATGGAAAGCCTATCATTATTACTGTTGATACAAGCCCAATCAGGATTGGATGGACAATTGGGCAAGATGATGAGGAAGGACAAAGATATGCAATTCGCTTTGGTGCTAAAGTATTGACTGAACGACAGAGAAGATATCCACAGGTTATGAGAACTATGGGGAATTGTGACGGCCCTTAAATGTGATAAGGAGTATTTTATGGGTGCTCATGTAGTCATTAAGACTGATTGTTTGCCGGTATTGGGTATGATTACTAGTTGTGCTACCCCGGACATTGCTATGCTCCACTGGATTGCATACATTAAATCTTTGAACCTTGAATTTCAGCATATTACAGGAAGAGATAACCTAGTGGCAAACATGTTATCTCGAGCACGTTATGAGAATGAAGATGGGATGATGGATGAGGAGGAAGAAGATGACTTTCTTATGGCTGAAAATGATGTTTCAAGAGTGAATTTAGTAATGCAAGGTGTTGCTATAGCATTAACAAAAGCTTGGACAACAAAGAGAAGACACTTTAGATGTTTTTCATCTTATGTACAAGTGTTTCTAAAAGACAAATATGCAAGAGAGTGGCTGAGAATTGATCAATATCTCAGTACATTAACAAAGAGAGATGAATGGTCAGATGAGGAGTTTAAGAAGATCAAGAGGAAATCCTATGGATTTTTCTTAAAAGATGGATACTTATGGAAACATGCTAACAAGAAACAGGGTATGCCATTGCGAGTTTTGGGTGACACAGCGTCACAAGCAAAAGTAATGCAAGAATTTCATGAAAGCTTGTGGGCTGGTCATAGAGGTGCTTGGGATACTTTTACAAAGATCAAAGAAAGATATTGGTGGCAAGGTATGTATAAGGATGTTGCTCACTTTGTGGAAACATATACGACATGTCAAATGTATTCAATTGTGAGACATTGGGATGGATTGCAACCCACATATCCATTGTCTCTTCGTTTTAAGTGGGTGGTGGATTTGGTCACAATGCCTACAGGTCTTTGGTAAATGAGATATCTTGTGCTTGCTCGTGAAGACTTGACTAATCAAGTGGAAGGGAGAGCTCTACATACTAAGACGATAAATGCCGTATGTACTTTTCTCTTAGAAGAGATATTTTGTCGACACGGCTATGTGGGAAAAATTACAGCAGATAGAGGTGAGTTGGATGCAGATGAAGCTCATGATTTCTTTGCACTGGTGGGGATAAAACTTGCTTTAAATTTAGCCTATAACCCTGAAGGAAATGGCAAAAGTGAAAGAGGTCATCCACCTATTGTAAAGGCATTGGCAAAAGCATATGGAGAGAAGATAAAAGAGTGGCCACGATTGCTCCCTTATGCTTTGTGGGCTGACAGAACAACTCATAATGCTGTTACAAGATATATGCCTGCAGAATTGATGTATGGTCAAAAACCTATAATGCTGATAGAAGAGATGGCAGTCACATGGAGTGTGTTACCTTGGGAGGAGGAGTTGAACTGAGAGCAGTTGTTGGCCTTACGCATTAGACAGTTGGAAAGAAAGTTAGAAGACATAGAGACAGAAATTGCAAAGTTAAGGGCAGCAAGGATACAGAACAAGAAACGGCTTGACAAAAGACATAGACTCAGACCAAGAACCATACAAGATGGGGATTGGGTATTGGTTTATGATAGTAGTTTAGATAACCAGCATAGTGCCATGCGTAAAGTTTCCAAAAGATGGTTTGGACCCTATGTGGTAACACAGATGTTCGATAATCCTACTTATGCATTAAATGAGCTGGATGGGATAGCCATAAAACTTCTGGTAGTAGGAAAAAGAATCAAATTATTCAAAATGCATGAATCTAATGTTTATGAGTTGCCAGAATTGGAAGAAAATAGTGGCCATGATACAGGGGCTAGCCAGAAAGATATGGAAGATGAAGAAGTAAAGGATATGGTTGCAGAGGATGAGGAGGACTCAGAATCCAGTGACAACTAGGATTTTGGCACATACCGGAGGATGTGCAGGTTCAGAGGGGGTGGATGTCGTTATGTTATGAGGACACAGTATAAAAAAGTATGGAATGCATCATCATCCGACTTCTTTATTGATCTAGAGAGTCAATGTGATCTAAGCCATGAGTAGTAGTGTGAGTTGCATGGATTATCCAAAAATACTAGATTTTTGGATAATTTTAGCCTATTTTTGATATTATTTATTGTGAAAATTTGAAAAAGTTAGAAAAAGCTTCTAGATTAGGATGGCATGCAAAAAGTTAGTTGCTTTTTCAGCCAATTAGGAGATTTTTCATAAAGAAGACAGATTGACGAAATCGCGCGCATCGCGATCGCTGTAAACAGGCTGAAAGCTACTGATTGAACTGAAAGAAAAAGAAGGAGCTGTGATCTGGGAGATCCGTGAGCAGGTGTCCTACAGTTTTACCTTCCTTTTGGAGCCAACAGAGCCATCAGATTTGGGTTCCGGGCAGCAGAGAAAGAGCTAATTTTTCTGATCCACGTTTTTTGGTCCACGAAGGAGCTCCACGAGAACTAATACCTGGAGATTTCTTCTGAGTAGTGCAAAGATTCCAAGTTTTTTTTATACATATTGATTCAATTCATTGTGATTTTTTTTTGTTGTATTTACCACTTGGGTATTCTCTATCTTCTCTTCCATCTCCTATCTCTACTTCCTTCTACTTTTGATCCTTGGTGGATTCGACCTTTCGACAAAAACCCCTCCGACAGCGTGACTACTTAGTTTGAGGCCTCCTACTTCTTTAATATGGTGGTTATTTCTACCATTTAGTGCTAGGGAAAATAAGTCCATAATTAAATCTAAATATAGCTAGTGAACTAAGAGCGGAGAGGGTGTGTGTGTGTTTATGTGTGTGTATGCTTTTGGTGGGGGGCGGGGGGTTGGATGGGTTCATAAAAAATTTGAGTTTATCTCCATATGATTTATTCCAATATTATCAAATTTAAAATTATGCTTACATACTAGATCTTAAATATGTATAAGTTGAAAGATTGAATCTCTTATATTCTCCTATCTAGAGATTTTAAGAGAAAATGGGCAACTTTCTATATATATGTTTTTTCCCTACTATAAAAAATGGGGAATGAAATCCTTACATTCTCTTATATAGGAATCTCTCAAAGAACATAGTAACTCTCTCTAGTGACCTATCATTCCCTACTATTACAACTAGGGAATCACATTCTATATTCTCTCATATTATAGGAAATTTGTAGGAATGTAAGAAATTCTCTATATGGATGTACAATTCCCTATGATCACATATGGGGAATGTGACTCCCTAGTTATATATGGGGAATACATGTGTACATATACAAGAAATATTGGATAATTTTCTACATTTAAGAAATTTTACTACATAGGGAATGATTAAAAGTTCCTTGTGATAGTGGATGAGATGGAGTAATTTTACAACCTACAAAGTGTTATTTCAAAAGATTACCGTAGCTTCTCCATGACTATATTTGATGTATAGTGATTTAAAGTGGTGTTGGAAGGATCAGGAACAATCATTTGGTGAGGACTGTCTAGATTTTTGGACATAGATTTAGAGAAAAGATGGAACGATCTATGCAACATGTTTTTCTGGTCAGGTCATTGTGAGTAGGTGTATGGTCTTTTTTTAAATTCTTCCATAGCACAAAAAAGTTACAAATATTTTTTCTTCCTTTATAGCATACTCTTAATTGATATTAAATAAGTAATCTTCTACCCAAATCCACAACAATCTCAGTGCTGGTAAGTTGTGTGTGTGCAATACCTCGAAGCCCTCGAGGGTATGATGAAAGTTATCTCCCTAGCATGGATATGTAGAGTATATAGGTAGAGGAGTCATTTTTGTGGTAGGTAGGGAATGAGGAGGGCTTGTAGTGTGCAAAGAAGACAAACATGAGCAATCTAAGGAAAGGGACAAGAGTACAAGAATTATTCAAGAGTGAAATAGACTCTTCTTTTTGTGCAAACATATGCATAGAGTTTCTAGTGTATGTTGAGCTATGTCAATAGCCTGTTATGGAGCCATAGAATTGGGCCATATTTGTAGATGCTTGTTGTCAGATTAATTGACTATTTACTTTTTTTAGTATTTTATTATATTTTTTTAACTTATATATTTCTTTTCAATCATATACTCTCATACTTCACTTTCACCCTTATATTGGTTGTGTTAACAATATTTTTTGGCTATATAAATCACTATAGATGACCTAGAGATTAGGATGGGTCCAATATATATAGATAAGGAGCTATAAGGGATCTTCACATGTATGTCTCCAAATCAGATGGTGCACTTCAAGGGCATGGAAAACCACAATTTGTCTCAAATATTATCTCAGTGTTATTCACATTCTACCTCAGCACACTAACACATCGATCTCCAATAGGCGGAGTCGTTGGTTTAGGCTAGTCGGAGGAGGGAGGCTCAAAGATACATTGCTTGACTTGTGGAGGTGGTGGTTGTGGTGGATGCCTTGCAAAGCCACGTACTTTTTCACCTCCTCATTCTAGGGGTGGTTATGGGGGGTGCTGTAGAGATACAAATGTTGTGACCCCATAGCCGGTCGCTACTGCTCAGTCCCGCCCCAACTTCAGAGAGGGTGGCTCAGGTGCATGCTTTGGAGATACCGATGTAGTATCTCCATCCCGTCATTTAAGTAGATATTTAACATCTTCAGGATTTGCTAGATCTATACACACGTCCACTCCCTTGACTCTAGGTTTTACTCAATCATCTGCAAATGGTACTCTTATGGGTGCTACTGCGAGAGGTCACAGAGGTAGAAGATGTTGTCATTTGAGTAGATACTTATCATCTTTAGGATTTGCTAGATCTATACGTATGTCCACTCCCTTGACTCAACCATCTGCAACGAATGGCACTCCTACGGGTGCTACTTTGAGAGGTGACAGAGGTAGGAGAGGATGCACCTTAGATGCAACCCACTAAGATATAGATACTTATTAGATGAGAAACTAGTGCTATACTCATGAATGATGAGGAGAGGAGGGTACTTGCCTATAAGAGAAAATTGTGACAACAAGTATTTAGGCACAATATTCTAGATCATAAAAATATATCGGAGGGAAGCACAAACTATGTGATAATATTTTTATATGAAGAGATCACAGTACCTACATAAGTTGATCAAATCTCCACTAGATAGAGGATGGATTGTATGCATGCATATATGTCACATAGATGGTGAGGTGTATGTAATGCAATTAAGAGTGGTATCAAAAGACTTATTTGGAGACTTGGTAAGTTCTCTAATGGTTATATTCACTTTTTTATTTTGTATATTTCTTATACTAATAACCTTGTTTCTAACAATGCTACTTTTCTTGTGTTGTTGTACTCAACCACAAATTGCAATGTCATGTGATTGGAGACTTGGTATGCAGAGAGACACAGTCTCACTGCAGTGATTGACGAACTATATGTGCAAGGGAGGCCAATAAGTCATGTCTCTTTCATATTTTTAAAGTTTTGTTTTTGTGTTGCATTATTTACTCTAGATTAATCTTTGGCTATTTATATTTCGGACTCCGTTTAACGATTTGTTACGTTGGGACTAGCTCTAAAATGGTGAGAAGAAATAGTAGTCGCTTGGATTTGTGGAGCACACATCCCTTTCTTTTGTGGCTCTATGCTGCTACATGTAGATTCTTTTAATTATGTAGCGTTCTTTAGATACATTTCTCATCCTTTATATGTACTCACATTTTGTAATATTTATGGATACATTTCTATGTCTTGGTTTCTCCTCCCTATTAGTCTATATAGTTCTATGGAATGTCATCATCCATATTGTACTTGTTTGGAAATTGAATCAACACACTCATTTTTCCTAGTATCTCATGATGTATGTATTTTGATAGTAGTTTTATACTCAATTTATAAATGATTCATGGAATATTATTCAACACATTTGGTTGTAAGGTGGTAGGATTACATGCCCTACCACCGAAATTTATTTTTTCCCTTTATAAATTTCATGATTTGCATAACAAATAAATATGTATAAATCACTATTTGCGTCTATATCTACATTGCTATATACAAATGTTTTCTAGTGACAATGGGGGCAATTATTTAGATGAATAATTGTGTTGCTTTGAAAGTTGGTATGCAACTATATGTTGAAGTGTCCTCCAATGTAGATATGAATGGTAGTGGGTTTCAAGTATAAGCTTATGGTTGTCTCTAGGCATAGAAAATGAAATTCTTAAATATCCCAAAATAAAACCCTTTCTTGTACCTAAATGGATGCATTTTCAGGGTCAAATTGATAAGTACAATTGAATTAAAAATGCTCAACAAAGAGATGGTACTTTCAAATTGCATACAAGGATCCAGTCTTATAGATTTAGGAGGAAAGGGTGATGTATTTCTTGTACCTAAATGGATGCGTTTTCAAGGTCAAATTGATAAGTGCAATTGAATATAAGATGCTCAACAAAGAGATGGTACTTTCAAATTGCATACAAGGATCCAGTCTTATAGATTTTTGCTATGACACCTTGATAAGGTCATCTAATTGCACAATTTATAAGTATTCCATGACAAATGATCCAATGAGTTTAGTATTCATGAGCATTAGTTTATATAAACTCACAATATGGTAACCAAAAAAGAGGACTTGCATTGGTAGACCACATATACCTCTTGTGATCAAGGTGAGAGCAACTTATTAGTTTTAACCAAAGGTTTTTTGTGTCAAGAGACATCAAGCTTTTAGTAGAACAAACTTGAATTGAAGCATCATGAACCTTGTGGCAAAACATCATATCACGTTGAGTGGAAAAGGAATACCAATTTGTGAGTGGTATGAGTGATTGAAATAAAAACTGCTCATAAAACAAAATAAACAATTATTTAAAAATAGATCTTTGTATCTTTAATCATATTTAAGAAGTAATGGTTTAGAATATCCAACAACACCATAATGGTGACATGTATGACCACAAAGTTATTGTTGCTTTGGGTTTTTTTTAATAAATCCTAGTGAAAGAAAAAGTTAGAGAAGTAATCCAAAAAAGGATGATCTACCAACAAACACACATGGTGAATTAGGAAACTTGAACACATATCATGCACAAGAAACTCTAAACCACTTACTATATAGGAAAAAAAAGAGAATTTGCTAGTTAGATTTCCACATAACTAGAAAGAGTCTAATATAGGAAAAATCAAACTTTACTAGATTGCCAATCTAGAAACATAGTTTCCAATATAGAAACATTTTTCTAGTTAACTTACCATATAGAAAGCTTTTTTTGGTTAACTTACTATATAGGAAGTTTATTATCATAACTATCTATATAGTAACTTCATCGAAAAAGTTACCATATAAGAAATTATAACAAATCACATTTATGTAGTAACTTTATTATATAAACTTAGCATATAGGAGGCATATAATGACATAATCAAATCTCATAGAATGTCATTTTAATATTTTTTATATAAATAATAATAGAAAAATACTTTATTTAAAAAGTGATTTTAATAAAGTAAAAGTGAATAATAGAATTTTTGCCAATTAAGTAGCAAACTATAATGTGAAATCCAAATTGTCCCTATTCTACTACATGAACATTATCTAGGCTTAATCTTCCAATGACTATCTTTTATTATAACTTGTTTTTGCACCATGAGCCACTATACACTAAGTGCAACTTGAAGATTATATTTCTCCAATGCTTGCCAGCCAAGCAAAAGAAGCCACTAACCCATCATTGTTGCCAAACCTCCAAGAGCATATAAGAGTTGTCCACCTTCAAACAGGTGAGCAAAATTGAGAATGGCCAATATTCAATGGTGCACTTCTTGAGACAACAAAAAACCCTAATTACAGCAGTAATAAGGCTTGATTTCAGCAAAACAATGTTGAATATCTTCAAATTTGCTAAGATGAGGCAGAACATAGTAGAGGAGAGAGAGAAATTCAATATGCTACCAAGAAAGTGTTGTAACAGCAACCTCTGTTGTTTCAAAGATTAAAAATAAGGTCACTTGCTGGTTATTAGGGTTCTATTGTCTGAAACCCTAATTTCTGCACCAACACTTGTCAATAACCTCGTTTTTAGGGCATCCTGTCATTTGCAGCCCTAGAATCTACTCAACATCAAGTTGCCCTGCTATCCTAGAGCTTCAGCACCTATCCCTTACTCACAACTAAGTTATCCTTCCGATCTGCCCCCAAACAACCCAAAATGGGTGAAAAACAACCCAACATGGAAGATACACTTTCATGCAACCCAAAACTAATCCAAACTTGGCATTGATCAATCGGGAGGGTGGGACTAGGTCTAAATATGAGGTGATTCCTTTCCACTCCCTGTTTCCTTCAAGGAAGGAGGTGACTCATCAACACATGAGTGGGATATGTGCTTATAAGCAACAAGGGAGGGGGGTAGAGTGTGCTAGGGGAGATTCCCCACATGACCATATCAGAGGATAGAGTATGATTCTTTTGAACTACGATGCATAACTACCATGGCCCTTTTCAAAAATACTTCAGCAATAGAGAAGTGATACATGCTATGTATCATGCCAGATCTAACCTATGACAAAGAGGATACATGCAATGCATTCAAATATGTCCTCTGATGTCCCAAGCATTTTTAAGTTGTTACTTACAAGTTCTTTAATAGCACTACAAACCCTCCCAAGGTCACAAAAGAGACAGTGTTAAAGAGGCTACAGATACCATTAATCTTCCACTCAATAGAGAACTTAACAACTTCTAAGAAGCATAGGCCTGAACAATACGGAATAGAGGTCCTGACCTTTGAAAAGTTCTCAATATCCCAAACAAAGAAACTATGATCAACATATACAACAACTGGAAGAGCCAAAATATTTGATGTAAAAATAGTGATTGAAGAGAAACCTGACTAATGTATTACAAAAAATGAAGCACTTTACACCTAGCAGCTTTAAGTTTCTTCTCAATGTAAGGACTCACTAATGCTATCTCAAAATAAAACTTACCAAGCTTGTGCGATGTTGCAAAATGACAAGCAACAGCATCAGGATATGAGATCCCATTTACATTATGTGTGGCAAGGTAGGACTGAGGAGCATGTGTTTGTATCTGTCAAGTCATGGAATCCAAATGGCGCTGGTCAAGGAAAAGTTGCAGTAAATGCAAGAGACTCAAGCATGAAAATCTGCACAATACCATCACTGCATGCAAAAGCAATGTGCAAACTTGAAATGGCTAAACCATGGCCTTGTCGAACCTGCAACAAGTAGCTGAAACTATTGTTTATGTTTGCAGATAGGCAACCACAGAGAGATCCTTGCTTGCATATCAGAGGATACCTTAAGATTAACCCATTTTTTCAATGCAAGTTCACAATGTAGAAGGCATACTATTCTTGTTGAACATCATATGTGTCAACCACAATCCTCAATTCACTAATTATACTAAATTAGTAGAAGAATTGAGAACAGTGCCAAATAGAAAAAGTTCGTTAAAGCCTACTTGGGCATGCCTGTGCAGGTCAAGGCATAAACCGGTTGGACATCTCCATCTCATGAATCTTCTCAAGATGTTACTACCGCAAAAGAATTTTCACACAGACTACCAAGATTAACATTTCTCCCATCTAGGACAAGACCTGAGCCTATTCCAGATCATTGATGTCCTGCATTTGACCTGATAGTCCAATGTTTCAAGTGATTAGCACCTGCTGTAACAAAAAAACTTCCATCTGAAGCAACATGAATCCCACTTTCGGCATGGATATAGTTGTTGCTCTGACTTTGGCTATCAATGCTGCAGACTTGAAATCCCAGAGGCAAACTAAACCATCATATGGAAATCCTAGAGGCAAACTAAACCATCATATTGAAGCAAGATGTTTTCTTGGGCACCAAAGGCATCATAAAAATTCAGCTGGAGTTTCCATATTTATTCCTATTAACGTATATGTTGATGTTAGTATTTCAAAAACATGTTGCACTACAAACTTTGGCCTCCCATATTGATTCAAAAGAACTTGATATGTCATACATATGCATGCTCTTATAAGAATGTGATCAAACTACTTATGACCCACTAGGATCAATGCGAACCTACCACAGAAAGGGGCAAAAGACATCGGAAACTATGATGACAAATATTGTACACAAACCCAATGTCTTAAAGATCAAAAGTAGCAAATCTACAGACAGAAAAAGTGAGATATAAAGAGATGTGGCTTTGCCAATTATCTTCAAGTGGTCAACCTTAAGAAGAACAAGGTTCAATCCTTATTATATTGAGCTTTCTTATTTGAAGAGAGTAGAAATCCTTGTAAAAACAACATCAATTTGATCTTATGCACCATTCGTAAAACATCAAAACACACATACCTTTTTTTCCCTATTCTTTACACCATCTGACAGTAAATTGAGCAGGTGAAAACAAGGAATTCATTGTTCATACTTTTATGGGCTCACCAACTTCTCCTTCTGGTTTGAAGCATCTTACGGACTTCCCACTAGCAAGATTGAGCATATTCAGCTTCTTATCCTGAAACCATACAAGACAAATAACTTAACATATTAGCCAATCATGTTTCAATATAAAACTTGTGGTAACCTTCCATGAAAAGAACTTCCAACCTGTCCAACAGTTACTGCTATCTTGTTGTATGGATCAATATCCATATCATAAACTATGCCACGAGAAGCCATTTCTTGATGATAATGTGTACTCTTGATCCCATTGTTGTTGCCTCTATGTTGCAAAACACCACTGATCTATAGGTAAGTACCTAAATTCAAAAATCAAGCGTGCTCAAAGAAGTACTCTATAAGACAAACTCTTCAATAGCATAAGAAAAAAAATATATCTACCTCCAAAACATGGACTTTGAAAGTGAATTAAATGACCACCATGTTGACAAAGGAATGACAGACTATGAATGTACAAGTCACAATAGCTGCAAACATCATATATATATACAAGATAGTCTCTACCACCAAATTTCAAAAGGGGAATTTGAATGGCATTAATGTTAGCACCCATGAGGGCCACAACTCCAAAGCTCAGAGTAAGAATCCCTGCATCATGGGCTTCATGCCAAGTATTACCACAAGTAAGAATCCGCAGTTTTGGTATAGATTCCACCTCCAACCCTTTCAAATAGAGCCACAGATGAGCATCCAAGCCCATAGCCAGTGATGGCCTCAAAAAGGCCCTCCCAATCATTCTTGTAATAAAGCTGGAACAGTTTTATAGTGATGTATAAAACTATGAGGCCATTAGCAACAAGTAAGAAACCCATCACCGAACCTGATTCGAAGGCGATTTTGAATACTTTGCCTATCCCTTTTCTGGCTTCCAAAGTTGTGCGAGAATTCGCATATGTTGCGATCATCATGCCCAAAAATACCGACACTATGGACGTCAAAGCTCCCAATATAAATGCAACTGTAGTGAAAATCATTGTAAAGAGAGCTGGGGCACATTCCTGCTTTGGATCGTATCTGCTTGGATGTAGGACCCAAAAGCATTGCTTGGATGAAACTCCAAGAAGCAAGAAAGCCCACTCTGGAAGTGATTCTAAATAGCAGCTAGCTGAAGAATTTTTCAGAGGACTCCAAATAATGATCTGATTGTGCATCACCATCCATGACCAACAAACAGAACTGTATTGCATCATTAATATAGGACTCCACAAATTGAATATGCAATATCTACTTTCCCGAAAAACAGATCTGACTGTTCATTTGAAGACTTCCAAGAGCTCTACAAAAGCAGCTCCAAAAGAAACTTCTTGTATCACAGGACTCAACAACTTGGTTTTTGAAAGATGTCTCTGGAATACTGGCAAAGCTGCCTAATCTCTCCCTCAGAAAGCTGAACCTGTTTTCCAAACCTGGTAAACCTGACCTCGTTAAAAGATACCGGCAAGTACCTCAGGGATGTGTTGCCACACACTACAGAAAATGAAAAGATGACACTAAGAGCAATAATCTTCAAAAGCTGCTACTTTGACAAGATATACTGCATAGGCACAATCTCTAGCCATGCTATTGCAACATAACTGTATACAGCACATACGCACATGTGAAGCATGGTAAAAAATATGGGGTACTTGTAGTCATAGATGCTCAACAGGTACTTGTTAAGGAGCAAAACCCCAATGTTCGAGAAGGGAAAGGCAGCGTACTTTCCTTCACCATGACTCGGAGTTGGAGGAATGTCAATCACTTCTGCTTCAAACTTTGTGGTGCTTCCTCAGCGGATCCATGTCTGAGTCTGTGTTTCCCTCGTCTTACAGTGTGCAGCGCGAAGCAAAAGTGCAGATCCACAGCGCAAGGGGCAAAGGCCAACATGCTGATACAGAAGCACCAGCAGTCTGCTATGATTGCGAAGTGGGCGACCCACAGGAAGGGAGATGCTACCACACGCAGTCATCAACGCGATGATGATCAGCTGATCACACGAAAATCTAGTTTAACACTGCCGAGAAAAGTTGGTAATCATCACTGAATTGTAGATCAGTCTGGCAACAAAGAAGCATGAACCTGGACATCCCTCAAAGCAACACTCGATGATCCTTAAAAGGCTGCCGCGTTCTTCGACTTCACAGCTTCCTCTTCGTCCCCTCCCTACCTCCGTTGTATCACCTCTTCGATTCCTTCTGTCTCCTCTACAACTTCCGCTCGTTGCATCTAATTTGCAGTTCTCCCTCCAACATTCGAACCTCTTCCCCTGTTTTTCTCATTCGTTGCTTTTTCTTCCCCCTTTTCTTAGCCTTTTACCATTGTTTTCTATCTGTGTTTATCTTACTATTCTCAGTTTTTGTAGCTTTTATGCATTCAAAAAGCCCCTTTTTACCAATAACAATTTCTGGAGCATTACAGTTGAAAATTTGAGGCGCAAATAAAGAGCGGCCCATTATTTCACAAAGATGTGCATACTCCAGATTACTCAAGCCAGCTCCAAGTAGTCTGTCGTTCTCTGCATGAGAACAGACACTACCAGAAAATATTTTTGATGCTAGTGCTGCACTATTGATAGGAATCCATAAGTTCCATAAGCCTTCCCCTTTGGCCAAGTATTGAAGTTTCTCTTCTAACGAATGCACTGTCCAGCCCATTTTTTGCCTGAGCATGAGAAGTAAAAAATGGTTCATTTGGATAAATATATTTATCCATGAACCTAAGTAGCTTCCTCATTAATTCTTTCATCCTTTTAGAGGAGCAAAGCCTCTCAAATCCCCTTGCCCTTCAACAACAAGACCAGCACGGCTGCAAGCAGATAGAAAAGATAGTAATGTAAAGTCATCTAGATGCACACCTGCCCTCACCCAAATTATTTAGAATCAAGCAACTACAGCTTCAATTATGCTACTTGGAAGCCTGGCTCCCTTAGCAACTTTGCTAACTCATTCAATCCTAGGTAAATAAACTTGATTTTGCTCACATTAGTTACAACCCTAGATAGCTCTAGAAAACTTTCATACACTTTCATCAACTACATCTACTAGTTGCTTCTCTACTTTCACAATATTGGTTAGTTATTATTGGCAAAGAATTGGGAGACCAAGTGTTTTCTTAATGGTTGGTGATTATGGTGGCAAAGAGTAATGGGGCAATGAGACACCCTTTCACATCGACCTCTTTACCTCAAATGGACCTAAGCATAGACCATTTACAAATACATTCTAAAGAGATTGAAACATCCACAAAAATTCCACGATTCCTCCTTGATCATCTATCATAGTGATGAACTCTTGTTGCTTCTTTTACTTCATCAATTTATAAAATCAATTAGTTGAAGCACCAACCCCATAAGATACCATTTCCCTTAGACTAAGTTTTGGCAACTTCACCTTTATGTTTTTGCAAATCCTCCATGTAATGCTCCACGTCTTTGAGAAGTTGATAAAACATCCCATTACTAGAACACTTAGTAAGAGTCGTAATAATATGCTCCCTACATTGCTAACTACTAACATGCAACCCTCTTTGAAGTCAATCCTGATTTTTGCCATACATATTGATAATCTCAATGATGGTATCTATGGATCTCATCTAGTTCTACATTGGATTATCCATTGGATTGTTGGTTTGTTTCCTACCTTGAATTGGCTTTTTTGGTTGTCATATATGTACTCCCTCCCTTACTCTCCTTTTGGATTTCATATGGATTTGTTTACCCCTTTGAGCTACTTCTAACACGAGAACTATTTTCATTACTTGCATTGGGGTCAATTATGATGAAAAGAACTCAATGGAAAAGAGAGATTGCATAATTGTTGAAGTTGTAAATCATGAGCTTATGTTTGCCTTATCTGTGAATTGTCATTATCATTCATGCCAACAAATGGTTTTCCTTTTGAATAGATTGTGGTGGTAGATGTGGATAAAGTAATTGTAGTTAGCAAGCAACAATTGCTTGAACGAGTATGTTAGAGCTTGAGTGCAAGAGATGAAAGACTAAGATGGCATGAATTTTTGAATAACAAGAATACCTTTAGAGTGGTGGATGTAAACCCTTCTATTCTATAGTCAAGTGAGGTATTAGAGCCATCTCTATTCCCTTCTTGCTTACAGTTTCTTCATGGTATTAGAGCCTGATATGCTCTATGACATTTGTCAAGTAAAAATATTATAGATGTATTGCTGAAGAAGCATGTATAGAGGAAAAGGGGCTAGCAATGGAGTTCAATAATTGGTGAGAACCGAGTGACCAAGTGTTGACTCATGTTTATGCCCCAACCTCTACAGCGAATGATCTTTTTGAGCCACCTTGTCTAGATCGATGATGGTATCCTGGCACCATTAATTAGTGCTCCAAAATCCCTCCAATATTTAGTGCTCTGAAATCCCTCCAATGTTTAGTGCTCCAAAATCCCTCCAATATGTAAAGAGTCGTGTAATATATGATCAAAGCCTCCAACTTTGGCTTTCATTGGCTTGGTTAGTAAGCTAACTAAATTTCGAGTTGGCAGCTTATTAAACACTTCTTGTGCTTTTGAAAGCAAGCTAAGTTCAACACACATATCTACCAATACAATGCCACAACTACTATATCATGTGTATTTCTTAGCCCTTCTATGCCACTTCTATGCATCCACATGCCTTGAAGATGCAACCAAAAGTGACTAAATAAGCCCCAGCTTGTGTACCTTGGCTTGTATCTTTTTTCCCTTCTTTGATACAAGCTTTCATAATGCAAGTATGGGTGACCAAATTTGTAGACACTCACCTTTGAGATGTTGCCAAAACATCTCAAAGCTTCGGCACCATGTCCATGCTTTGCCTATCTCTAGTGATCAAGGCACTTCAAGAGACTTTGTTTGGTACTGGGAACTTGTCAAACACGTATTCTCCTTTTGCGAGTGCAACACACTTTGAATACACATAGAGCTAGGCAACACCAACACAGATGTCCTTTTTAAGGAACCTTATCTTGATGATATCTATATGCATCATGCTGCCTCAATGGAGGTCTTACAAAGCTTCTTTGGCTTCATAGCTAATTAGGTAGAAAACATGCAAAACCCTGCTAGCCATTACTAAAACCTCTTCTTCCACACTGTCTTTCATGTGCTATATACCCTTATTCTTTTAATCCCCACTAAAATCAATAGATTGCATGCTATCCTTTTTCCTATAAGATTTGCTAATGTGAAGGGTTCCTAATCTATAAGAGAGCTAATTCATATTCAAAGAACCACATAGAAGCTTGAAGAAGAATTCAAAGAACCACATAGAAGCTTGAAGAAGAAGATCCACACTCTCACTTTAATTTCTCCAGACACGATATGTACATGTGGACTAATGTATTGCATCTTACTCTCACACATGTACAAATTGCCCCAAAGACCTTGTACCCTAGTTCTGATCCTAAGGTACTTGAAAGTGTGTGTACAAATGCATCTACAATGTGTGAAAGTATTTGCACTCTTGTCCAAGAATCGTGCAAATTTGGCCTTATATATTACCTAAGTGCATAAGGTAATCATCTGCTTCAATATGTCTAAGTAATCGAGTGGATAAGGTGTTCTTTTAGTAAAATGCTATGAGCCATAATGACATGGGATGGCCATTTTCTAGCTTGCCATCCTCAAACCAACCCACATCCCAATCTCATCCACTTATAAGAGCCCTCTTTGATGGTGGCAAAGGAGGGCAATTCTAGTCCACATCCCCATTCCCATTCCCATTCCCAAAACCATCCACATCACTATGCTATGAGCACTAAGTAGTAGAGTGTGATGGTGGTATAGTATCTAAGTATTATATAATCATGTGCTAATGCTACCTAGAGTGATTCATGAGTGCCTAATGTGGCCTAAATTGTTGAGTGAGGTTATTGTCATAAAAAAATGAAGTTCTCAATGTGGTCAGAGGGTGCCTCGTGATCAAGGGTAAGAGAGTGGAGATGGTAAAGTGAGTTGAAATAAAGTGCATGATTGTGCAACTACGTGACTATGTGATTGAGTATGTGCACGTGGAAGAGTGTGCTTGAATTTTTGCTTAATTAAACATGTGGCCAAAGTGCTCCAAGTAGTTAGGAGGATGTGCTTCAAGTGATCGAGTTCTCCAATGTGGCTAAACAATCATGTGGCCTATCTACGTAGTAGTTGAGTGGACTAAGGTGCTTAAGTGGTTGGGTGAAAAAGGCAATGTGTGGTCCGCATGATGAAGAGGGAAAAGACAGTGTGGTTCAAGGGTACTAACCAATGTGGTGAATGCTCATGCTTAGCCATGGTTGATGCAAATATATACCCATACAATATTGATAGCTTGTAGATATGTTGCAAGATGAGACTCATGTAGGTACTTATGATATAGGGGAGATGCCATGTACACCTCAACCTATAGCCAAGTGAGAAAAATGCTGCTCGATGCAATGGGAACAACACTCCACTCGTCAATAAGCTAGTTACTTGTGCACAAGTGATAGATCAACTTCTTCAACTAATCTTGCTAATTCTCAGTCCCTTAAGATAATCTATGAAGTATGTGGTTTAGTGGTTCACTACACCAATACTTCAACCATTACTTTGCTGCTATGATCATAGACCATGTGTAAGAATCAACTCCATGGTATCAAAGCGATGATTGCAATGGAAAATTGAGCCAAATTAATTACAAAAGCATATTATAACTAGCAAACAGTGTAAATGAGGACGACTCAATCGCACTCAAAATGATTAATTCTAACATAAGCCTAAACTTAGCTCTAATATTTTATTTTTAATATTATAATTACAATTAATTAATGAAAAAATTAATGAATATGAATAAATTAAAAGAAAATAGAGACAACAATGCACTCTAAATAGATGAGTACAATCACTTTAAAGCTAAAGCATATAAATAGCTGTATGTGATAACAATCTCCTAATAGTAATAATTTCACATTGCACTCCACTAGTGATCAATATTACAATCATTACATCTCTATACTTGTCTAGTTATTTGCTCACCAAAAGCAAAACAAATTAATTGCCTATTATCATCTGTTTAGCACAATATGATCATCATCACGCATATAAAAAGTTAGAATTGTACTACAAATAGGTCAAAATTAATGAGAATCCACAAAATGACTAAATACAACTTATTTTAGAAGTAACACATGATGTATAAGCCTATCTTACTCTCTATATTCTTTACCTTAAATTAGAATTAGACTCAATATATACTAGGCTTATACTACATTAAAGGTTAGTGTTAGGGCTAGGCTCGTAGTAAGGTAGAGCTTAAGCTTAGGCTTAGGTTTAGATTGGATTAGTTATATAGGCAAGGTATATGCATAGGCTCCTCGTACAGACAAACTGATAAAGGCTATAGAGTGGCTAGACATAGGTATGTCTAACATAAATACACAGGGGGTAGGCATAGGGTACACATATGGCAAGTTAGGAAAATACTAGGCATACTATAAGCCAATCCTATGTGTATACATAGTCTAAGCATATTCTAGGAAGAGTTTAGACATAGGGTAAGCATATGCTAGGAGCCAATGCCTAACGCAACCCTATCCTATTCTATGGTTACCTTGTGCCTAGAAAATGCCATATATAAGTTGTATTCTTATGCATAGCATATAATGTTCCTACTTTATATTATCGAGCCAATGCCTAACCTAGCATGTGCTTATCCTATGCCTAATGTATAAGCTAGGCTATATATAAGCTATGGATAGGCTAGACTAAGCATAGGCTACACAAACTAGTGAGTATAGCTATAAGTGTGGAATCGAAAGCTTAGCTCATAAGTGAGTAATATACAAATGTAAATTTCAAATAAACTAATATTTATTTACTAGTTTTACCTAGCAAAATCGTGAGTCTACGTTAACTTGAAAGACTATCCATAATTTCCTAGATAGATGATAGTACTTGCTAGTTATGACTAGTGAAAAAAGAAATTCCTAGTTATGTTGATATTGTTACTAGATATACAATAACTTACTAGATAATGCTACTAGATAAGGCTTCAACTTTCTAGATACTATCTAGAAAAAGGGATTTACTAGTTAGAAGAGATTCGTGATGACAAAATTATCTAGTTATAACTAGAAAATTCTACATTCTTTCTAGTTTGATTGCTATTCTTCCTAGTTATAGTGTGAACTTTCTATATAGTAAGTGGTCTAGAGTTTGTTGTGATGATTGATGGAGCTTACATGTCTAAGGCCTTAATTTGTCCTAGTAACTCAACAACTGCAATAATAGATAGAAGCATTAATATGTTTGAGAAGCACCCAATGTCATATCCGTTCTTAATAGAAAGGGAAATTACGAATTATAGTAGATGCATTTGAAGCCACTTGAAGTTGGAGGTATTCGCAATCTTGCCAATGTTGAGGATAGCCATCTATAGAAAGTTAGTATTTAAGTGCACGTTGGTCCTAGTGCCTATGTGCATCTAAATGATTCGACCTTGTGGATTTAATATCTATTTATTGCAAACCTATTTATTGCATTTTACAGCTTTTTGGTTCACATCTGAACACTTAGTAGCAAGGCTGTAGCTTTTGCCATGGGCTACAAAAGTCCACTAAAGAATGGCTACAATGGACCTAATTTGCACTTCAAGATATGAGATAAGTTGGATATGATCTGGAAGTGCTTGATGATTACCTTGTCGTAAATTGCTCCGTTTGGCTCATTTTTCATCATGTTGATAAGAAACATGCGGCATTCGGCCCATCCAAGTGGCTCAATTCTGGGTTGAGTCCCAAAATCGGCCCTCGGCCACTTGTCTTTGGCCTACTCGGCCTTACTCGCTCGGACACATAGCCACTCGGGAGCTCTGCACATTCAGACGTCCCAATTTGGTCAAGTTTCCCACGTCCCCATAGAGTGGAATCATCAATGAAAGATAAGAGATCCCTTGCTCGAGGATAGAAAATCCAAATAATGGCCTCGTTTGAGAGTATCCAAGAAGGTATCTAGAATTGGGACTATTATGGAAAATGGAGCTTGTAGCTACTAGAGGTGGAAAAGGGTTAGGAGGAGCCAAAATGATCTCCTTCATGCTCATACAAGGGAGTAGACAAGTGTAGCTCCTATGAAGCCACAAGTACTTGACACACACTGCGCGAGGGAGTATATAGTAGACACGAGGGTGTCCAACAACTATTATCTCTAAATGGGGTACAACATGGAGTCAATGACCATTGAAGCCACTTAAGTTAGAAATAGGTAGTAGGAAGAACTGTGTAGCTAGTTGGATCAATCTCTAGTAGAACTATTTGTAAATTGCTTATAGCTTTCTAGAATGCAGTTAGCACATGACATGGATATCGAATTCTCGATGTTGTGCACTTCAAAAAATGTAAGCGTATCACGTGTCATCATCCAACGGTTTATTATATTTGACACGATCTGAATAAATTTACAAGATTAGGTTTATGACATGTGTAGATGTAAATGGGAGGGTGCAATGGAAATAGAAGAAAATGTAAATGTGAGAATGGAAAACCCAAAACCACGTGTGCTCTCGTACCATTTACATGCACAGGGGTACACGTATATTGGTTGGAAACGATCATTTGATTTAGATACTCACGAGATCCCTAGAGAAAACCCATCCTCCATGACTGTGCTCCCATTTACATGCATTCTCCCCTCGCTTCTCTCTTGTGCTTTTCTCTTTCTCTTTCTCTTTCTCTCTCTCTCTCTCTCTCTCATCCATCCACCAAATTGGACCGTCCCTTCTCTAATTCACGTGACACCGTTATGTTATATTATCATGTATATTCCTTGCACTGATGACTCATCGCCAGCCGCAACCTCTGTTTCTCCTTCCTCTGCCGTCACCACCCTGCCCTTGCTTCCCTGTCTCTCGCCTCCTGACTGCTTCTCTCTTTTTTGCTTTCTCTCTCGACTGATTCTCCGCCGCAGCTACGATCTCACCCCTCTTACCACCAGCTTCTCTCTCTCTCTCTCTCTCTCTCTCTCTCTCTCTCTCTCTCGGTCTTCGAAGAGTACGACCAAAACTCTCTCACGCGTGCGTGCAACCGTAGTGCTATTATGCATATAAGACAGAGGATAGACTATCTGACTTACCTGAACCACTCCAATAGTTTTGCGCAATAAGCCGCACGATGTATAATGTGAAGAAATGGAGGAGAAATGTGTCCGATTTTAATTATCTTCTGGTAGATCTTATTACAAGATGAATAAAAAAGAATAGGCAGACAGTCTACAAGTTGCACAATGATCACAGCTGTACATGAAGGTCGAGCCCTGGCGAACGAGGCGGGGCGCACATGCATATTGCGTTGATTGTCATCCGCAGGTGAAGCAGAAGGATCTTCGGTTATGGATCCATAAAACACCCGATGATTACGAGTTAATGATATGCGCAGAGCATGGATCATATCATGATGGCGATATTGATGAGACGGTGCGTGCACGCAGCATGAATTTAAGAGGGCACTCCCGGCTCCACGCATCATCAATATCCTGAGATTCTTCATGATCGTTATATCAAGATGGTCTTCCTGGCGCGGCAGTTGGGAAAGATTGGCGTGTCGTCGTTGAGGTATCGCAGCACCTCTGTGAGGGAGATGACCTTGTTCCAGTGCTCCAAGTATGCCTGCTTCCTCATGCACCTCCTCTTCCTCGCTATGGGCCTGCTGGCGCTGCCCGCGCCGCCACTGCAAGGCGAGGCCTTGAGGTGGTGGCACGTCGTCTCCGCCGGCGTTATCCCGGCGTCGACCAAGGCCTGAATTTCCTCATGCTGCTCATGCAGGTCCTGGCCGCCGTTTTCAATGCTCTGATGGTCCAAAGTATTAGGCTTCTTGATGATGAGGTCTGCACCCATACATGCAGATTCAGCTTCAGGCTCTGCACCTGTCAAATATTCCGCACCCACAATGATGACCGCCGGCTTCGGCGGGCCCTGGGCCAGCAGTACAGCTACTGGATCATTCACCAGCTCCTCCTGGCGCAGGGACAATGTTCTCTCAGCGTGTGTTGATATTTGTTGCTGCTGCAGACGATCTGCTGCCATCTATGCGGGAATATTCGGAGAGAGGTAGAGGGACAGAGTCACAGCCTCACAGGAGATGATCAGTTGAAGACGAGAGGAGGAAATAGAAGAAGATGCGAAGTTCGACCGTGCGAAAGGGGGGAAAATGAAGGGAAACGATGATCGGTGGATAAAAGTCAGAGGGTGAAATGGGAGCCGGCGTTTTTTATATGTCGTCGAAACGAGAGACGCGTAAATGCCACGCAACTCTTCCGTGTGCGTGGCCCGTCGAACGCGTTGTCGCGTCTCGCTTTTGCTTTCCTTTGTCTGCCTGCTCATGTCAATCTGGCGGCGCGCACGTGCTTCCAACTTTCTACGATGACGGTTGTTGTTTTTGAAAGGTAAAGTTTCGACTTTCTACATGATCGCTTTCCACCGTACTCATTTTCAAATTTTGGCATTCAAGCATTTACGATGTACATCATTGGTCAAGACCCTAATGATTTAGGATAAGGGTGCCAAATTAGTGGTAGCGACCAGCCCTTGTAGCGGAAAATATCAAGATGGTAGAATTGGCCCAAATAATGTTTCACATCTCTTTGCAAGGGATTGAGCTTCCCAACAACAAAATATAAGCAAAGATAAAGGTATGGCGAGGCCTTTCTAGTGCTGCACAAAAAAATTAGTGATGCAAAAAAAGACCCATTTTTTTGTTATATGGGTGTGCCTATTTGAAGATAGTGTATTAGCAGCTCTCCATTGGACACCTGTTACACGTATCAAGCAATTATTCATTTGATTTGCTCTCAAATCAATGTTGGTTTATCATAATCATTCTCACAAAATAGGGGGCCGTGTTTTAATAAGGCCCCTTACCTTAGAGGCTTTATTTTTGTTTGAGTTGTGAAATAGCTCTCTGTTGAAGATTTACCTCCTATACCCCCAACCCAATCTCTTTTTTTGTGTGGGTCCTTATTTTCTTTGGCTCCCAACATTCTTTCTCATCCTCTTGCCTATTCTTATTCTCACTCTTCTTCTTCTCCTTCTTATGTTCTTGTGCAATCTTTGGTTTCACAATCATCGTGAGTTGCAACAAAAAATCTAAGCTAAAACCACGATTTGGGTCGAAGATCACCTTCTTCCAATGGATCCACACTTGCTATAGATTAATAGTCCTTAAGGAGTTGCATATTATGAGTGGAATTCCATATATTTTCCCTAAACAAGGAAGTATCATGCACATTAGCACCTTCGATTGTGCATTGTACAACACATGAGGCTTGTAATTTAGCACCATTAGTTACACATGTGAAAGGAAGAGCAAGTACCTACATTTGTGCATGCACTTCTCTTTGCACACAAATTTTGGGATGTTTCATCACAAGTTAGGAACCATGGCAAAAGAGCGAATGGTGGCAACAAGAACTTGAGGGTCATGTGGGTCTCCTTGAGATGGGTGTAATTTCCCTTGGCCACCATCAATTGGCCTATTTGTTTTGAGCAATTGCAAGATTTCTAGGTTAAGAGATGATAATTTTCAATTTTATCTATGAGAAATGAGGGAAAAGGCTTAGGAATTCTTGATAAGAGAGTAAATTTGCATATTACATAAGACTTACACAGATGGATAGGCTAGGCACATGTTTCAATGCATGCATACCCTTTGAGGCTATCATAGATTGTTTGATATGCATCACATCACTTTTGAATTGCATTGATCAATAAAGCATTGCTTGAGCACAAATATTTTCAAAGTGTTCTTTTCTCTAGGTGCACTACATCTTTGATTGAACTACATTGACATAGATGTTTGGAAAGACCCAAGAATCTTGGGGGGTTTTTGTACTAGCACAAGAATTGAAGATCACTTGTATACCCTACAAGCACGATTGAAAGGCACGAAGAACACATGCTTGTATGACATAAAAAAGATATAGATTTTGGCAAGCATCTAAGCTTGCAAGTTCATGGAAATTGGTCCTTTAAGAAAGAAAAATTTTATTTGCATCTTAGTGTGCTTCTTGATTTTAGAGAGTTTTTAGCTGGCATAAAGAGGGGAAACCTTCCTAGTTAGTGGTTGTGCCATACTTTCCCACCTACCACCTTACTATTGGCTGGATCCATCTTATCACCCTACCATTAGGTGGTTCCACCCTATTGTTTTCCCTACCACTTGTAGTTTAGATGTTGTTGCCTTGCCCTAGAGGATCATTGTGAGCTAGTTCCTTGCTCTCATCATTAGATTCAAAGTTATTTAATCTACATTTTCACCAATATAGCCCAAATTTTGCCACTCCTAAGGGCTAGCAACTAACATGATCATCAACTACTATTTTTTTGATTCATGGCATTTTTATTCAAACAACATAGCTTGTACTTTTGCTATCTTAAGTTATCATTGGTATCCTATGTTTCAAAGGACTATGTTTCACTTCCCTCGTTGCTAGATACATCACCATCATTCCTGATGGATTGTTACTGCTATGCTTTGGGATCCATCTTGAGTGTTGTATATTCTAAGAGCTATTCTTAGCATCTCTAACACCACTTTCAACTCACATGTACCTTAGTCACTAAAACAAAGAGATTCAATGTCCCATTATATTGTATTCATTTGTAGACACCTTCATCTTCATTTAGAACTCATTTGATTGTGTTATTTCTTTGTCATGTTGTTAGATTTGTTTGTATTTTCCCTACCATTTCTTTATATGGTAATATAATTGCTCTTAACCAATGTCTGAGATTGGATTGAAAAAACTTTGGAGAAGGATATAGAGAGATGGAACGATAGAGGAAAAGAGAGATGGATGGAAAGAGAAAAATAGAGGAGAGAGATAGGGAGGGGAGAAAAATAGAGAGGGAGAGAGAGAAATATAGAAACAAAGAGAGAATGAGAGAGAGAGAGAAGAGAGAGAAAAGTATAGAGAGAGGGGAAAGAGAGAGATAAAGAGAGGCATTGCCTCTCATTTCGTTATTTTTCAAATTTCTTATTTTCTCTCTTTATTTTTGTTTGTGGAGAGATGGATTGAGGGAGAGGGAAAGAGAGAGGGAGAGGGAGAAATAGTGAGAGGTGAGGAAAAAAAACAAAGAGAAAGAGAGAGAAACAAAGAGATGTAGAGAGGGAGGGAGGCATGGAAAAGCAAAGAGAGAAGGAGGGCGAGGGAGAGAAACAATGAGGAAAACAAAAGCGTATTATATGTTGTAACATAAGTGAAATGGACACAACGATGATGGCCGTGACATTAAGATCATGAGGTGTATCTCAATCAGTATGTCCAGTGCCCTTGTACTTACTGCAAGCTAGCAATTCAACAAAAAGGTTACTTGTCTATAGACCACGTGTGACTCTTCGGCAAGTTTCAATAAAAAATCATTGACCAAGCAATCCCAAACTTTGAGTTAACAATAAGAATGTGTGTACTAATCATGCTTTACATTCAAATTGTAACTAAATATCATATACAATAATATTAGATGTGTCCTAGAAATGTCTATAGAGAGGTGCCATTCCATCCTAAGGAATGCACCTATTGCGGCCCACAAGAAGAGTTTGTGGGTGTGCAATGGATGGAGTGCCTCAGCCGATAAACCCATTAGAGGGTATACTACTAATTACACCCTTGACACCACAATCAATAGTGGACCTTTTGAATCTTTCTCCAATCTTGGAGCCTAAGATGGAGGCAATGATCAATGCATTACTACCCATGGTTACCAAGTCATCTGATTCATTGAGAGAGGTGGCATCCATATCATTATATGATGGGTGTTGAATATCTCACTTAAAGATGCTTCTTGCACTCCTAAGTGTATAGGGGTGCTCACATGTATTGATAGGATATGCAAGGACAAACCGTCCCTCAAAAGGTTCTCAAACACTTTTCACTTATACTACGTATATGTTTCTAGGGAGGAGTGGGAGTTCCCAAGGGAATATAGTCCAAAGGTTATCACATGCTTTCTTTAGTGTTGTTTTTAGATTTTATATAGAACTACTAACCTAGTCATTTCAAAAGCTGTACAAAATCTACAGCGCAACACGTGGTCACACTGGTGATATTTTTAAGTTGAGCATATCGACAAAGTATGTTCCATGATGGATGGTGTGGTCATGTTGAAGTTTTAGCAAGGAAGTGGACGACATGCCATAGATCCAAATACTATGGTAGATAAGATGGAGTATTTTGGCAACTTACAATGTGTTATTTTAATAGATTATTGTAGCTTCTCCATGATCATATTTTATGTACAGTGGTATTGGAAGGAGGGGTAACCATTCAGTGAGATCCATCTAGATTCTCAAAGGTATATTTCGAGAAAAGATGAAATGATCTACACGACACGTTTGTCTTGCCAAGTCATTATGAAAAAATGCATGACCTTGTTTGTTAAGTTTTTCACATCACCAAATAGTCATAAATGTTGTTTCATTCTTTGTGACACACTTATATGTTATATTAAAACTGTAATCTTCTATCCAAACCCCCTACAACCTTGTTGGTTGTATGTGGTGCCATCAACATCTTAGAGCGCTTGAGTTATGATGAAAGTAATATCTTGGGTATAGACAAAGAGAGTATGCAAGTAGAGGAGCTGATATTATGGGGTGTGGAGGACAAGGAGGGCTTGGAGCATTGCGAGAAGAGATGCATGGATAACGTAGATGAAGAGAAAGGAGTACAATAATTTTTTGAGAATGAAGTGGACTCCTCTTTCTATGGAGACCTATGCATAGACCTTTTGGTGTACGTTGAGCTATGCCAAAAGCTTGAAATGAAGTCGTAGGACTAGCCGTATTTTCATCCACTTGTCAAATTTGTTGATAATTCCCATTTGTTACTGGTACTTACATATTTAAGATCTTCTCCTTGGAGGATGACTCATAGGAGCGAGCATAGGGTAGCATCTATGTAATTGGAGTTGAACTCCACTGATTAGAATGGTAGATGGCAGTCATGTGACTCCCCACCTAGCAAGTATGCTCTAGGAACAATCTAAAACATAGATTTGATGGCAGCTCTTGATAGTTATTTTACTTAGTGGGGGGTAGCCATTACAAAAGCTAGTTCTAATTGCCTACTATAATACAAGATAAACACTTACACCATGACATCATCATTATCATCAGCTTATTTGCATGTTGCAATCGTGGGGGGTGTAAGTGGAAATGTGATACATGCAGTTGTTTGTTATGCTTGAGTACTCCAACATGCAATAGCTAAGCTAGGCTAGGCTAGGCTTTGTTAATCAATCTTAATCATGGTTTAATAATATCTTTATCACATTCTTATGCTTATATATCTATGTGTATTACAGAGGGATATGCATGCCATAACTATTGATAGCTATATGAAAGTTCCTGTCAATGATGAGCAAGCCCTCCTTTGAGCAATTTCCAAGCAACTTGTTACTAGCATTGGCATGGACGCAAGTGATAGAAAATCTCCAATTCTACATTGGGGTAATGTACAATTCGACGCTTCTATTTACTATTCCATTAGCCATTAGGGATCAATTTGAGTAAGAATATAGTATCCTTAGGGAAGTTACTATATGTATATTCTCTACATCACGTGCGTTCAAGGCCTATTTATAAGTATCCTTATCTGTAAATTTTTCTGAATAAAACATAACCCTTTTCTATTCAATCTGTAAATAATCCATTTATATTACACCCTTTTGTATGTAAAAAAAATGTATAAAAATGATATTTTAAAAATACCTTATTTTGAACCCACGTGATGCACACATATTCATGAGTAACTTACGTGAGATAGTATCACCATATTATGGTATCATATAGACAAATTAAATAATATTTTTAAATAAAAATACATATATACAAGCTTTTTTCAGGACATAGAGAAAAAATCATATATAGAAAAGTATTATTTGTTTAGGAACTGTTTCTTGACATAGGAAAAAAAAACCCTATATAGTGAAAAAATTTACCTAATCTATTAGTTATATATTATGTCCTATTTAAAATTAACTAAAATAATCTCTATATAATTTTCTAGTTGAAAATTTACTGTATATTTTTTCACTTAGAAATTCATATAAGTAGGAATATGCAAACTAAGAAAAATGCAATATTTTGAAGCTAGATAAGAATTAGAATCACATAAGAAATTTCTTATATATGAAAATTACCATATGTAAAACATAGATAAGTTTTCCTACATTGGAAATTTTTAAAAAAGGAACTCCCTACAAATTCCCTTGTTAAAATCATACAAAAGTAGGAAAAGTAAATAATAGGGGAAATGAAACATTTTCTACTTAGAGAAACTAGGGGATTGCATATGGAATTTCCATAGGGGAAATTTCCTACACCTAGGGGATTTTTCCTATGTAACACCCTAGTTTCTCTAACTAGGAAGTTCCATTTTTCCTTTTATTTACTTTCCCTACTTATGTGTATTTTTAACTAGAAAATTGATATTTTTTTGTTCTTTGAAAAGTTTAAAAAAAACACAATGACTTGGGAAGACAAACATGTCGCACAAATCATTTCATCTTTTCTTGGAATCTAGCTCTAAGAATCGAGATGGTCCGTACTGAACGATTTTTCCTACTCCTTCTAATACCACTTTAAACCATTGTACATCAAATACGATGATGGAGAAACTATAGTAATCTACTAAAATAATACTTTGCAGGTTACCAAAATACTCCATCTCATCCACTATAATGTTTGGATCTGTGATCCATTGTTGATTCTCTTGCTCAAGCTTCACCATGATACCATATTCTATCATAGATCACATTTTATCAATATGCTCAACTTGGAAATGTCAACCACATGACCACATTTTGCAATAGATATTATACTATACATTAAAACACCTAGATTAGTTGCTATATATGATTTTTAAGAATAACAACAAAGAAAACACACAATTATCTTTGGACTATATCCCCTCGAGAACTCTGACTCCTTCCTTAAGACTTCCTCCCCTTAGTGTGAAGCTATGGTCAAGGCATTATGAAACCACCTCTTAGGCATGAATTGTGGCAACTCCTTCATGTCCTCACAATATCGAACTAGTCATTGGTATATACTATCTCAAAATTTTAAACGTGCTACCTCTCATTCCCTTTTGACCTGCTCAAACCTATCCAAGCACTTCTCCATGGATGCATGATGCAACATATAAAAATGATTTACTTTCTTCTCCATAGTGGCATCTATCATGTTCTCTATCCCATTTTTGAGTACCACATCTCCTATTGGTTTATCATTATCCTTCAATATCCACAATATTCTATTATGTGAATCCACCATCCATAATCGCTCCAAATATATACCAATGTATCCAACACTAGCCAACCTTCAACTATACTACCCTCTAGATGAGCCCCTGTCGAACAAAGGCTTTCAAGGATTTCACGAAGCACTTTAAGAACACAAGGAGCTTTTAAACAATTCCTACATAAGAAAGCTCATGAACTGTAGGAAATTCTCTCATTTTTCCTAGGTATGTATACATGGATTCCCCATGTACAACTAGGAAATTACACTCCCCACATCTCATGGTAGGGAATCCTAGGCATGCATGTATGATTATCTTATATATAATTAGGGAATTTTATTCTACACATTTTTAACTAGGTATTCACATAGACACACAGACATGCGAGCCTCTTAAGTTTTAGTCAAAAGGCCATATCTAAATACAATCATGGGCTTGTTTATCCTACCACTAAATGTTGGAAATGACCACCATGTTGTAGAAAAATGAAGCCTCAAACCAAGTAGTTACATACCTATTTTGTGCAACATTACTCTCTTTTCTCTAACTTTTTTGGTGATATAACCATTTAATGCATATGCTTTGATATTTCATGTAGGCATAGAATATTGTATAATGGCATACATGGCAATGTTTGGATTAAAAACCTTATAGGTCTTCATGCATGCCTTACATAAATTGTTCTACAAATCATGGTTATAAGAACAATAGTAAAATGCTCATCCTTGCAAGCTTGGACATACCAATGTAAACATATACTTGGTCTAGCACTGTATGACCCTTGGATGAGAAACCATCAATATTTTGAATGGTTATAGTGTTTGGAATAATGACCTAGATTGTTGAAATGGTCCAAATTTTTTTTAGATATCCTATTACTCTTGTTAGAAGAAAATGTTGGTATTTTTATAACTTCTTTAAATGAGCAAGATGGTGCTTGCCTTTGACTGCCATAGTGAAAACAAGTGTCCAATGAGCCATAATCTTCCTTTAGTAGTTCTTAAATAGTAAGACACATATGTCATATACTCTAGATAACTCAAAATCCCTAGGATCTCCTACTAAGGCCCCTTATGGACTAACTTTTAGAGGTCCCTAGAAAGGAGTTACAATGTATGACTATTGCAATCATAAAAAAGAAAAATACAAAATACAAAGTAACACAATTTAACAACCCATTGTGATGGCTTGGTTGGTAGTCACTGTGATAGAACAATTCTCTAAATGAATGTTAGGATGGCACTATAAGCTTGGGTGGGGCCATAGCCATAAATAAGAACTCCACTTTTTCTTCTTTCACAAAGTGACGATGCTAGCAAACATCCATTTTTTAGCTACATTCATGTAATTCGTAGGGAACCTAAGCATATAAATTAAGACAAAAGTGTTTGCCATTTGGATCAACGCTCCAGAATGACTAAGGGCCATGTCATATTCATTCGATAACAAATGTGTGCAACAAAGCCATTAATTGAGGTTGAAATTATCCAATGGGGGATAGAACTATCTTAGCATTGCTAAATTTGGCACACAAGAGGCGAGTGGGTAGTTCTCTATAGTACACAAAAAGGAGTGGCTAGCCATTGCCACCAATCAAGTGCATGCAAGCATCCAAAAATTTTTGAAAGCAAGAGCACCCAAATCATGTTTGATCTGCCTTTCATTTATTTTGATTTATGCATTCTAATGTGTTTGTTTGTTTGGACATCTATGAAACCTTCCTAAGCCAACAATGTTTCTCAAGGTGATCAGGTCCACAAGTCAACTTTGGCTCTTTACATGTGTAGCCTAGTATGTCTAACCAACAAAGCACCATTCCAAGTCTATTTCATAACCTAGTACATCTAGCCAAGATTAGAGAGAGCACCATTCCAAGTCTATTCATAAATCACACTTGCTAGCTTGTGGGGGCTAAAATCTTGTTTAACTTACAATTATCAAAAGTACAATCCAATTTGGTGATGAGGATACATCTAATGCAATATAGTTATCAAAGATACCATAGAGAAAATTGAATAACACCAATCAAAATACATCGCTGAGAGAAAAAGTGGATGTGTGTGCAATAGGAACAAAGTTTGATTCTGGTTATGGCGCATGTGAGCTTTTGGATGACTTGTACCTATGTGGTTTCTGAAGTGTGCCTCAATCGCTTCAATATTATAGTGTTAGGAGCTCAAAATGGATCCCATTGGATTTCATGTGCTAATGGAGCCCTAAAAGACATTTGTCGTTATTAAAGGTAGATTATGTGCTCTCGGATCCACTTTAATTTTCTAGCAAAAAAGGACATGAGAAGTGGGCAATAGTTGCTCTTGATCTGCGTCTAATATATTCAACAATCAAATTTTTGCATGTCTTTACTTATATGTAGATAGTTGAGGTATATCTTTTTTATTTGAGCATTCAACAAATTTTCAACCTCTTGCTAATTGTATGATAATTCCACTATGCATCATCAGGCTAGAGGCAACTCAAAAAGACAAACAAGGGGGACCTATTCCTGGATAAGACAAGAAGGAACAGATTGTGGTGGGTCCAAGAGAACCTTGAGTAGGGGCTACTACTATCTTTCAAGGGAGGCAAATGATATTCTGAACTTGCATTGCGAAGAAGACCATGGTGAAGGAGGTGACCAATCTATGAAAAGAGATTGATACAAACATAACTAGTAATTGTAGCAAATCATTAACAGAAGGATGGACAATGTCTTCTAAAAGTAAGACAAATAGAGTGTTTCAGTAGACTGAACCTGGTTGGGCTTCTCTTGCATTGTACAACCTCACATGCAAGGATTTATTTCTACCATAAGGGAATCTCTTTAAAAATACATGCAAACCATCATCCACAAATAGAGAGCAAACACAATGTAAGCATAAAGATGATCTATTCTAACTTGCTCCATGTCATGTTTGGTGATAGCCACTTGAAATCTAACCATGAACTCGGTTTACATGTTTCAAGATTTGTTAAGAGTGGTTGCCTTACTCACCACTAGTTTATCCATGACTATTAGACTTTGTAGGGTAGTTGCTAGTCTCATGCTTTAAACATGGTAGTGTTTGAAGAAGTCAGTATGTTAACATGGTAGGGCCTTCTCAAGGAGGGTTCGGCCTAAAGAAATATGCATACGTGGATATGGAGTGAGCATTACCAAAAAACATGAAAAAAGATGCAAGTGATTTTGTATTATATTGTTCAAATGACATATTCAATTGTCTATATGTAGTTTCTAAACAACCTTTGCTAGAGGAAAAGGGCGTAGAAGAAAGGAATGCTTACATTATGGACTCATTACAAAAGGCAAGCTAGTTGTTCCTCACTTGCCAAGAGTCTCAAAAACCAAATACTCTGCATGCAATATTGTGGTATAGTCAAGGTGAACCCCTTGAAGTGTTTGAGATACAAGACATTTATGGTTCTAAACTGGTATGTGAGTCAAGTTTTCACAATTTTTGGATGTGTGTTATGATTGTCACAAATTGGGTCACTTTGTGAGATCCTATCCAAGAAAATTAATCAAGAGAGATACATAGGATAAAGGTCTGCATTAGAAATGAAATCCAGAGAATGTTTTGGTGGATGACCAATCAAATGAAATACATTAAGACACATCACCTAGATTAGGAGGAAAATTAAATAGGACTGATATGCTTGGTCAATCAATGCTAGTGATGGCCTCATGAATGCAATAAATCTAGCATGACAAGTCCATCATCAATTTATGTGGTATATTAAACACATTGGAGAGATATGGAGGGGATCAAGACTAGAGAGGATGTATGTGTCATGTGCTGATGGATAAGTGGATATCACTTGGCATCAAATATGCAATATTGGGGGAGTACTATGCCTTCGACTATGTCTCAATACTAATTACCCCCCTAAGGTTAGTATGTCAGAGAAAGACTTATAAATCTCTAAGTCCTTTTAAACTTAACATGTCTTTTTCTTCAAACAAAATTTTGTAAAGGAATTGCAAAGTGCATAGAAAGTAATGGCTTTAGTCAAACTTGATCCCTTTGAGAAGTGGAGAGCAAGCATAAAATCTATAATGTAGCTTTGCAAAAGCCATAGGGATATTAAAGATATGATGGGTAGAAAGTCACACTATATGTTTAACAATTTAGAGGTATTGCTCTTAAGTCCTAAAGATTCTTATTTTCCTTTTGTGGAGTTATATTAATAATCAACAAAGTGATAAATTTCAAGTACAGAGATATAATTGAAGGCTCATGAGATGATGGTAGGAGCATCCATGCACCAATCCATCACAAAAATGAAGAAGGAGTTTCATGAAGATTTCTTCATCAATTGTACTCCATTGTTGAAATATAGCTTAAATAAGTGGAGGGTTATAAAGCTACACTTGTCACCTTTTTGGTCCTAAAAGAAATGGTAAAGAGTGATATTTACCTCTCTATTGAAAGAACTTTGGGTGTGGAAGATACATTTTTTCTTGAGAAGGATGAATTTTTTGGGGAGAAATTTAGTGGTGTGTATTTCTTGGCTAGTAGGGTAGGTGTAGCAACTAGGGTTAGCAACATTCACTAATTGGTGCCAAGATTGAATACGAGAGAGAGAGAGAGAGAGAGAGAGAGAGAGAGAGAGAGAGAGAGAGAGAGAGAGCACAAACGGTGCACCTTGCTACTTGGTACTACAGGTGAATCTAATGGCCGCTTATATAGTATCTTGAAATGTGATTTTTTTAGTTTATTGTAATTGCTTGCCTAGTGCTTATAATTGTTCTATCTAGATTCATGACATCATGGCCTAGGGTGCGATTGAGAGTAAGGGCTTTATGGAATTCTCACCTTGGTTTTGAAAGATGAACATGTCCTAGTTCTGCATGAGGTATGCTCTAAATCAAGATTTGTTTCCTCTTATGTGCGAGGTATGCTCTAAATATTCGGCCTTTCTAGTAAGATATGCTCTAAATATTCAAGCCGAAATATTTTGCCCTTTCTCATCCTGCCCCGAAGGTCACTTTCACCATATCTCGCCCTTTCTGTTATGCCAGTCTATGTTTGGCATGGCATCTCTCATCTGGCATCTCAAGGGGCTCCTACAAGGTCAATTAGAGAAAAAGAAAACATAACATATGAATGCTACGTGTAGAGAAGTCATTAATCGACAGGGAGGTCTAGCGTCAAATACATAGGAATGCATAGGCTGATGGAGAGAATGCCAAAACCTCCAAAATTGAATAATGACCTATTGTTTGGGGCAGGGGAAAGGGGGGACTTTGTGTAGAAACATAGAGAGAAGAATGGGTGAATGAGGCCTTGACTGCTTCGATCTTCTTGACCTGATAGAGTATTGACCTCTGGGGGATTGGACCTTTGATCTTTGGTCTTCTTCTTTGCCTCAGTTCTCACAATCTCTAGGATCACGATGGTCTTTGTGGTGATTAGACTAATAAGAGCATTGGTATTTTGAGCTTTGATAATCCTCATCACTATTATCAAACCTGAGGAATCATCGATCCATTTATTACTCAAAGTGTAAACACACAAAGAGACTGCTGCCTTTTGATGTCAGGCTTCATGAATGTTGCATGAATGGAGTGGTTAGTTACACTGCTACAAACCAAGATGTGAATACTTCGCAGATGCTAAAAATAGCTTGAACAATGCAAGAAAATTTCTATTTGATGAACCTGGGGTTGAAATATAATGTTGTCAACTGGGATCAGCAATTGGCCACACTCGAATGGCTGATTGATGTGTAAAACCTGCACAAAATCACAAGGTATGTGATGTCTCCTCTTCATGGAATTTGTGTTGATACAGTCAGGACCTTGTTTGACATGTTTGCCTAATTGTCTGTCAGATCGTGCATGAGTGGTTTGTGCTTAAAAGTATGATGAAACATGGCAATAATGGAGGCTGTATGTTGAAGGAAGATCTGGGTGCTTGAGAGAGTTAGCCAAGCTAATAGTAAAGGACATGCTGGGGGTTAGATATATTGAAGTGATGAAACATTGCATGTGATTTGCTTGTATAAGGCTTGAAACCACTGATACACTTGCTTGCTTTGGACTTGTTGAGAGAGACTTTTCTACTGCAGAAATTGGTTGTTGAGTTTGCCAACTTGGACGAGCATAGGAAGTATTAGTCCAAGACCATTTTAGGTGTTCTGTTTGGCCTTGTGTAACGTGTCCACCTGTTCTCTTCAGGACACGTCTTAGTAGTCCATCGGAAAGGAGATCTAGAAAGCTCCGACCGGCACTCCCATGGAATGTTACGGGGTTTGCGATCCAAGACTTTCCGCGTCTGCCATGTAGTGGAAGTATTCTGGCTGTTCCCACTTAGGACCGATCTAAATCAGGGTTTCCCCTAATGGTCATTTCCTAAATAGCAACTAGCGTCAAACCCCAAGCGAACTACTTTACTTAGAAATATCAGGGCCGAAGCAAATTCATGCTGCACTTGGTTCAAGGAGAATGCACTACAACAAAAAGGGTTCATAGATGCGCTTGTAGACGCAATATTTGAATTGTAAAAAAAAATATCGGGCGCGTTTATTAACGCGTCTATTTGCGCATCTACAAAATCACGTCTAAAAGCGCGCTTATGATCAGAGTTACGCGCACACTTAGAGGCGCCTATAGACGCACGTATAAACGCGCTACGTAAATATATAATCATATTTATAAAAAAGTGGACATATTCATATTGTGCATCTATACAAGCGTGTATCTACGCCTCTAAAACTGCGTTTACTCTGAAAGTTTTTAACGAGAATAGATGCGTATTTATCCTGCAATTTAGACACGCTGATAGACGCGCAAAACAGAGGTATGAAAAAAAAACCAGAGAGCATGTGGCTTTGCAAGCCACATGCTCTCTGGTTTTTTTCCCCCCATCAACATCAAATTGTATGCTTAGGGAAAACAGAGAAAGATTATTTCGAAGATTGGATACTGAAAACAAAACAATGTATGTAGCACACGAAATTTCATATATATAGATGAAACGTTTTTACATTATGAGTTCTAATGCTTGTGACATCATGGTCGCAAGCACTAGCTGAAAGTAATACATATCAAAAATGAAAATTACAAGCCAAGGGGAGGCATGCATGCTTGGGGCTTCTCTATATCTCCTCAGAAGAGGCATCATCATCGCTACTACCACCGCTCCCTATGCCGCTGCCGTTGCCGCCACCGCTACTGCTAGTCCCCCCTTCGCTATCCTCAACTGCATCAGGGTTCGCCTACACAAAGGATTAAGGTATATAAATACCTTTACAAACAATAAATTAGAGTTATCTATACTTTTCATGTAAAAAATAAAACATATCTCTTCTGGTGGTGGAATCCTCATGGCGCGATTATATTGCTCCTCCGTGATGAGTCCCTCCTCGTAGAAACGCTGCCAAGTGGACGCCCGTTTATGACCTTGATGGTAGTCTACCTCTCTAGGAGTAGGCATCCTACCAACGATATGATACTACAAAACAATTTGAACATACAACATATTAAAACACGCTACATAATGAAGTGAAACAAATTACAAAATTTAATTTAAAAAAAGAAATCAAATAGTACTTACAAACTCAGCCTCCCATGACTCCCTGCCACCAGATCCATAATGCAAAGATCCCATGGTTGCCATCTGGATACGTCGCGCCTCTGCATGCTGGTGCCTTGTCATTTTCTCCACTGCTCTCTTCTTGGCCTCTTTCCACTCCTTGCGGTGGCAATTGGGTGGTTGGCCATATCCCGGGCACCCCTGCTCTTGTCTCCGCAATGATTCCTTGGCGCGTGTCATAAGGTGAGACCTCTTGTTATGAAGCGTGTCTCTCACCTTTGACCATCCCCAATCATCTGAGAATCGTGAATTCTCGGGATTAGGGTACCTTTTATGTACTGCTCGCAGCACCTCTTGCCACAAACCATTTTTTTGGTGCTTGAAGGGAATCATGCAATCTTTGTATGTGGCATGCACAACACTCCTCAAGTAGGCTATCACTTCCCTTCCCTCAAAGTCATGCAAGATACCACCAACATCAGTGATAGAGTAGTACATTTGTGGAGGCTCACCTCTCTCATTTTCCGGTGAGGGTGATCGAGAGCCATCACCTAAGCAACCCCCACAAAGCCCTCGACCTCCTCGTCCTCCCGCACCATTCTCCCTCCTCCCTCGACGTGCACTACCCTCTACCTCACTCGATACACGTGCTTCTGCAGATGCACGTGCTTCGGCCGATCCATGTACCTCAGCTGATCCCTATGTAGGCAAAGATGTGATAGGTGTCCTAAACATCACACTGAAAACCTCATCTGTAGTGGGAGGGTGACCAAGATAATTGGTCATCTCCCCCATGAATTGCTCCTTGTTGAATGGGGTGCTGGAGGATCCAGGATTCCACATCTACACAAGAAAAATCATATTACCCTGTGTAGATAAAACATATTACATATAGTGTCTATACCTGCGTCTCTGTGCGCGTCTACACCTACGTCTCTGTGAGCATCTATCAGCGCGTCTCTGTGGGCATCTGTCAGCGCGTCTATTTCCATGTCTATAGCTGCGTCTACACTGTCATCTAGACGCGCTAACAGATGCGCACAGTCCCACCATTTCTTCTCAAACTTGCTTTAAAAACAAAGCTAAAAAACCTCCATAGATGACAAGATCTAGCATGTGAAAAGAGAGAAGAGAGAGACAAACAATCAGAGAAAGCAAACAAGATTGAGAGAGAGAAGAAGAACTCACCTTCTTTGCTTGTTCCAACAAGTGGTGGCGGCTAGATTGCAAGCTCCTTGTCCTCCTTCTCCCTTCCCTTGGTTAGTTGCATCAATCTTGTTCTCTTCCTTGCTATTTGGCTCTTGTTCTTTACTCTTTGGCTCTTCTTTCCTCCTATCCTCTTTTTACTCTTATTTCCTTGCCTCATTGTCTTCATGAATTGATAGATAGACACGAGTAGTGATGTCGAGCTCGAATTGCAAAAAACACGCAAAAAACGCAGGAAAGCACAGGTTTGAAAGAAAGCCACAACTTTTTTTAAATATTTCTATACTTGTGTGGCGCGTCTGTCAGCACGTGTAATGGCGCGCGTATATGCGCATATAATTCTTGTTACACGCGCTTATAGATGCGTAGGAACAATTTAAGGAATCAATGCATGCATTTAGGGAATCAATTGACCTATGTGGTGACATATATAACAAAGCTTGAGGATAAGAGATAACACATTGGCAAGTCAATTGGCACATATATATGTAGTGACTTACTAGACCATCCCACTTACAATTGCATATTATCCCACTTACGTATCAATAGGTAGATAAAGCACGAATGGTTTTTAGCTAGAGAAAGATAATGCAATGAAGGTGCACACGAAAGAGATAGAGAAAGGCATATTATCCATCAATCAATCAAAGATATGTACATGAAGTGACTTGATATAGTAATTAAAGTATCGTCATTTTTAGGATGCTCCATTGACTTCTGCAAGTTCCTATAACATTGAAGTAGAATATAGCCAACCACACTGTCCATGGAAGGAAAACTTGGCCTCATCAAATTAACCAAGTTAATTTACTTATACATTTCATAGATAAGAGATTTGTAGTTGGCTTGTTGGTATTAGTTACCAACAAGTGGACACACTGGATAAAGATGATGAAAAGAGGACATGTGCACATTGGTTACATGTGGTCCACCTTATCTAAAATTATATGTGAGCTATAAGTGCACCTTGACATGATTGGAATAGCTTGCATATGCACAAGCCAACTGATTTGCATCGATCTACTCATGCTATGAATTGGCATGCATGGCTAGGTTAAGTGCACAACATTAAATGAGACATGTGAGTGTATTGATCAGTTCTCTCTCTCTCTCTCTATATATATATATATATATATATATATTGCAAATGCACAAGTCAACCTTTGATTTATATATACATCCAATCATCATGCCCTATCCAATCACATTTGTATAGGGCATGATTGGATGTATATAGGGCATGAAATCACATATATGTAATTAGCTTTGAATGATTTGATGTATATTTGTAATACTCAGAAAGAAGTAAAGTTGGTAATGTATATCATGTCCTATACATATATATGCCCTATACATGTATATCATGTCGTATATACATGTATATCATGTCCGTATGATGCTATATATGTATATCATATCCTAGCATATGATCTAGGTGTAATTATGTCGTATATAAATCCAATCATGCCCTATCCAATCATGTCCTATTCAAAAAAATACTAGCTGTTAAGAGGTTTGGTCATATTCAGGTAACCTCTTGCTTGCATGATATGTTTTAAACTACTCAGAATCTTGGGAAATTTAAAGAAAAGATAGGATTCTTTGCCACCCAAGCCTACCCTGCTTACTCTATTGTTTCCTGAGAGATTGTTGCAGGGGCTTCCCCAAATTATGAGGTCAATCTTTCCCATTGCATCCACAATCTGAGCCAACTTATCATCAGTAAGATCTCTAACATCATCCTCCATTTGAAATCGGCCTGTTTGTAAGGTTTTGTTCCACTAGCTGGCTATTATGTTTTTACATTTAGCATTGATCTCCACAATAACAACAACCTTCAAAATTATACCCAATTTATGCAATGCCACTTCTTTCCCACCAAGGCTCGAGAATAAGGACATAACTGTTAAACCTTGTGGATATAATTGTTTCAGTGGTGAAAGACTGTACGCAATAGTATTGACCTGAAATGAGTTGCCCAATGCATCATACCGATATGAAAGGGTAGAGCAGCCTCAAGTGTGGTCACGATCATATCCAAGCACCAGCTCAATCTCATGGGGTTCAAGTGGGGCAGCTTGGCCTGGGCTGACCCAAACCAATTTCCATATTTTGCATTCCAGGACAATCTCATGTTGAAGATAAGAAGGTATCTTGCTTTCTTTGTGGGAAGAAAATATTTTTCTGATCAATCCACATATAGTGCTAGGGGCACCCCGTGTGTTTATGCAATTTATCTTCTCTCTCGGATCCCATGGGGGCCAATACTTCTTTGTTTTCGGAAGCACCTCAAAGATTGTCATGGGAGCAGGGGGAAGGATCAACCTTCTTCCATCTACTGGAAGGTTATAAACATAACCATCTCAGCCTAAAGCATGCTGAAAAATATCTAGAGTCTGTGAACTTTGGATCTATGCCATTAAAATGCCGTTTGATGGTCTCCCACTCTGAATTGGGAACGTTCTCAACATTTTCAAAATAGAAAAAGGGAGGGCCTTCCATTAAACTATTCAATGGTTTTGGCTTGCCTTTAAAAAAGCTAGGAATTCCAAACCCAATGCCCTTTTTGAACTTGAAGGGTGGGATAGAACCTAGATGTGGACGTGATGTTTTTCCATTCATAAATTGAGTCTCGAGCCATAAAACACTCGAGTCTTCACTGGCACTTTTATCCAAGTCTAGAGTAGGAGTAATACTGATCTTTATTTTAAGGCCCAAGTAAGTGTACCATAGCTTAAGGGCTCTTTCATCTACCCAGTATATTTTGCTAAAGACATCTCGTGAGGGTCTAGCATGTCTAGTTATTTGAACACCTCGTGAGGGTCCAGCATGTCTAGTTTGATCTTTTATCTTTTACGACTAGTGCACATTATTCAATGCACTTTGGTGTGAGGGTAAACATCTTCGAACTCAACGTATAGATGAAAAGAGAAATACCCAAGATTGTGGTGTCCTTGCTCACTTCGAGGATTCCAATGGTACTTCGAGTAATTATTAACTCTATTTTTTTAATTCAATGATTCAATGTGTATTCTTAATTCTATGGTTTTTATCATGCGCACACGTGCATGCTCAAGAATCAATTTCCGGTGGTTAAATAATTATTAACTTTGATTTTTTAATTATGTGAATTGCAATTTTAGGTGGTTAAATAATTGTGTGTCTATTGGTGCGTCTATATTAGCATCTATTTGCGTGGATATATAGACACACAATTCGCGTCTATTTACACGCACGTTTACACGCACTTATAGACACTATGATAGACGCGCCCGACTTTGCGCGTCTATGCCTCGTTTCTGTTGTAGTGATGGGAAACGAGAGGGATGCAAGGCTCGATCTCTCTGCCATGAGGCATAGTCCCTTCCGTTCCCCTAAAACAACGTAAATCGGAATTACTATAACCTAGATTCTAGGTCAGTACCCTTGTTGTTCGTATACTTTGAAACAATCTTCTTGCTGTCATTTATGATTGAGAAAAGTTCCCGGTCAATCGGGACTACCCATCCATAGGACGGACCATGGCCACATCCACCACACTTTCCTCAGGTTGTTTTAGTTGTCTAATTACCTACAACATTTAGCTGGACATGCATCAATCAGCTTCCTTAATTAGCGTATTAGGCACCAGTTCCTTCACATAATCGTAACACTTGACATAGAAAAGCAGTGTCAAACAAGCTCCTTTTTAATAGGTTATCATATTTATCTTTGAAATACATTTATAAAGTCTAGCCCGTAGGCTTATCCATAATCCTCCTAAAGGCTATCCAGCAATCCATAAGGATTCCTAATCCAAGATTCTGCCAATAGACTAGTATGCGGGCCTCAAGATCCAATCCCAGTCACGTTGGACTCTTGTGTAGGGCCGGGAAGGCGAGGATTACGGCCAGAGCCCCCCCTGGCACCCAAGCGTCCTTCTGCTCCAAGTAGCGCTCAACAGAGAGAACTCTTGCGGCGGGTTCGGTCCACCTTCCCGACGCAGTTAACAACTCCCTTGGTTAGGGTCAGGCAGGCAGTCGGGGGTAATTGAAGCTGCCTCTCCCTTCAGGCCTTCAACCTAAAGCATTAGATATGTTTTCATCATTTAATTCTTTGAGCAAACAAAGCAAATCAAGGAGCTCATCTATTCTAGGAATAGGATACTTATTCTTGACAGTTGATTGTTTCAACCCTCTGTACTCAATACACAGTTGAAGGGTTCCATCTTTCTTTTCCTGGAACAGTACTGGAGCTCCCCATGGTGAATTTCTAGGATGGATGTAGCCGTGATCTAGCAATTTCTTGAGTTGTTCATTCAGCTCAATTGCTTCCAGGATGGACATTCTATAAGGTCTCTTTGTAATTGGCACAACTCCTGGCACTAGCTTGATCTCATGATCCACTTCCGTTCTGTCAACTCTTCAGGAAATACGTCCGCGTATTCCTTTAGTCATGAAGGTCCTTCACTAGACTCCTGCTTCTGATCTAATTTATTGAGCTTAATCAGGTAGACAGGTAGTCCCTTTCTAACTCCCTTTATAATCGGAGATACTTTGGCCAATTGTATTCTTGGCTTTCCAACCTCTCCTTGAGTTGTGACCAATTCCCCTTTAGAGTTTTGAAAGGAAATTTAGCCCTTTCCAAAATGAATGTGGGCGTCATTAGGTTTAAGCCAATCCATTCCAGGTAGACACTCATGGATGCCTAGGTTCATGACTTTGAATTTGACTGAAGTCGTCTTTCCTCCCAGAAAGAATTCCATACTACATTAGATATTTACTTCAGCCTTTAGCCAAGTGACCAAATCACTTTACTACTTTATCAATATTCACAGTCAAGATAATCATTGATAAAAAGAAGTCTTATTCCATTCATGTGGGCATAGCCCTTTCGAAGTACAATTATTCTTGGGTGATGGACAAGCTGATACATTAATTCGAGGAGAATAAGATATTGTTGCATTTAGCTATACATGAACTGAGTAGTAGTACGGATTGGGGTCATCGATTTTTAAGAATCGATAAGTCATTGGAAGATTAGGGTATCTTTTTCTTTGATATTCGTTCTTCTCATGACGTCCCAACACCTTGATTCGGTCGACAGTGATTACTCGAATCACTTCCCGGTACACATACTTATTCTGATTAACCCTTTGACCTCCGACATGTAGGGTCGCATTTGCGTGAGCCTCAATAAAGACGAATAGCTTCTTAAGTCCTCCACCCACTTGATTCTCTTTAAGTTAATTTGAAGGCACGTAGGTTGATGGGAAGCTATGTAATAGATCCCTGAAACACCCATCCATCTCCGTTCCACGTACACAGGCGATGGATTGTAAATGCGGTCTAGGATGTTCATCATCTCAACCCTTTGTCGATAATCCAGGGAATGCATAGCAATCATAAACATGACTCGGAACACTAAGAACATGTTCCATGCTTCATAATTCTGTAAGATATCATCGAAAGTAAGGAAATGTTCGGAACAACAACATTTGCTTTACTTCTTCTTATTAAGATTTCTTAAAAACAAATCCTTCATTGGTTAGCTCTGATACCAACTGTAACGTGTCCACCTGTTCTCTTCAGGACAAGTCTTAGTAGTCCATCAGAAAGGAGATCTAGAAAGCTCCGCCCGGCACTCCCATGGAATGTTATAGGGTTTGCGATCCAGGACTTTTCGTGTCTGCCATGTAGCGGAAGTATTCCGGCCGTTTCCACTTAGGACCTACCTGAATTAGGGTTTCCCCTAATGGTCATTTCCTAAACGGCAACTACCGTCAAACCTCGAGTGAACTACTTTACACAGAAATGCCAGGGCCGAAGCGAATTCACAATGCACTTGGTTCAAGGAGAATGGGAAACGAGAGGGATGCAAGGCTCGACCTCTCTGCCATAAGACATAGTCCCATTCCATTCTCCTAAAATAGCATAAATTGGAATTACTATAACCTGGACTCTAGGTTAGCACCCTTGCTGTTCGTATCCTTTCAAACGATCTTCTTGCTGTTATTTATGATTGAGAAAAGTTCCCGGCCAATCGGGACCACCCAACCATAGGACGGATCCATGGCCACATCCACCGCACTTTCCTCAGTTTGTTTTAGTTGTCTAATTACCTACCACATTTAGTTGGACATGCATCAATCAGCTTTCTTAATTAGCTCATTAGGTATCGGTTCCTTCACATAATCATAGCACTTGACATAGAAAAACAGTGTCAAACAAGTTCCTTTTAGCAGGTTATCATATTTATCTTTGAAATACATTTATAAAGTACATCCCCTAGGCTTATCCATAATCCGCCGGAAGGCTATCCAGCAATCCACAGGGATTATTAATCCAAGATTCTGCCCATAGACTAGTATGCGGGCCTCGAGATCCAATCCCAAGTCACGTTGGACTCTTGTGTAGGGCCCGGAAGGTGAGGGATTTACGGCCAGAGCCCCCTTGGCACCTAAGCGTCCTCCTACTTCAAGTAGTGCTCAACGGAGAGACCTCTACCTCTCCCTTCAGGCCTTCATCCTAAAGCATTAGATATGTTTTCATCCTTTAAATCTTTGAGCAAACAATGCAAATAGTGCTCTCTAAACTGTTATAAGCACAATCATTTCCAGTGGTCGTTATTTTGGCCAACTGCTAAGGAGTGAATCCTTCTTTCCGAATGTATCCAGCACTCGATCCAGAATCAATTGTGACTCGACAAGATTCCCAAGGATTTGTTTGTTAACCCTTATGTCCTTGGGTTAGGGCTGTATCCTATTAACCTAACTTAACCAATACCTTAAGTTCTATTAGCAGTAAATATATTATTCCAATTTAATGATTGGTGTTTTGCTTCTAATCCCCTTATCTTGGTTCTTTTCCCAAGAAAGGGGCTATGTCAGGATGACTACTCATCCTCTGTGCAAGATAAACTTGCGTAAGAATCTGCCAATCTCATTCCGAGGAATTTGGCTATTCCCTTGTGATCAAATCACAAGATCATGCGACTCTGCAACATGTTACATAAATGTCGCATCTAATCCATGGGACTATTTTACCCATCGAATGGTGTCTTCTAATCACGAAATCATGATTAGATAGGAAATAGGGTTAGGGTGTCTTCATAACAATCTATTCCTGATTTCACTAGGCCGATATTGTCGGTCGTAGGGTTTCAAATTCAAACCGAGTTTCATCTTTTTAGTGAGTGATCCTTAGGGTAGAATTCCTAGATCGTTTCTTGCAAATATATCCTATTGTCCCTACATTCCGTGAATGTGGGCAGGTCTTTAGGGATACGAGAGTTTCATCTTGGCAATAAGTGCGACTAGGTCACGTCCTCAACATGCTAAACCCTAGTTAGCACTTTGGGATATATTGCATTGATTTAACCCTTCTTAAGCGATTCCTTCGCAGTTTTAGGTGTTCATGGTGAACCAATTTACTTGTCTATTCATGAAGATATTGTCTTGATCAAATAGGGAAAAAACTAGTTGCATTACGATACCATTCTCGTAAGCACACAATTTATTGCCTACGTATGTTTAGATTTACAGTCCCTAACTTTTCTGGCTAGAATTGAACCGTATGGCATAATTCCTATTGATCCTTCTATAACATGCAATCAAGATCCATGCTACTAAGCTTTAGGGTTTTATGTTTAAAACGAACCATTGAACCTTTTTCTACTTTCATTTCTGAATGAATTATTCGTATGCTAAACTTACACAACCTTTTGTAACTACTTACGTATTTTGATTTGAGTTTTATGCCAATTTCCTAGATATTAATCTACTTCATGCAAACCTAGAATCATTTCCATGCCTTGCAAATTCCTATGTTTTTAGCAACCTTCTTTAAAGAATCATTTCGAAGAAAAAATGTCTAATAATGCGACATGCGATTTATTCTTTCCATGCATAATCGAAGTATACTACCATAATTTTGACTTATAAAGATGGTCATTAGTTGATCTAAATTCGTTACTTTGCAATCCATAAAAACCATTTGCTAAGAATGCATAGAGATATTATGCTTCCTTTTTTTGTTTGATTCATTGAAAAATAGCAATGACCGAATTATTCAATCGTAAGCTATTAGCCAAAGTATTTCAATAAAAAAAGTACATCCTAATTCCATAAATGATCCATGCACAGTTGTAATATTATGACGTAAATCAAAATTACGAAGAAAACCTAGACTTGTGGTGAAATGTCCACATGGATGCTAGGAGATGATCCTCCTGCGGTTGCACCCTGTGCCTTTTTAGGAGCCATCGAGACTTCGACCTTCTTGCCTTGGCCGCAGACTTATAATCTTGGCCCATATCCTTTGCATGCGAAACTCCCTTTGAGATTCGGCTTCCTTGACCGATTGTATTGTCTTTCAGAATCGGGCTTTAGAAGGCCTTATAGGCTTGTGGGAGTTGAAATGGGAAAGGGTTTAAAACCTAGCTAATATGGATTTTGGGAATTGTAAGTAAAAGGAAACTTAGAAATTCCGAATATAATAGGCCTTCACGAAAAAGGATACAATGGTTTTAAAAGGCTTGTGTGGGAAGGGTTTTAAAAGGAAATCTGGGGTTAAAACCTTATGGAAATGTTATGGAAAAGGCTTAAAACCCGACTAGTATAAGCTTTATGGGGGATGCAAGGAAAAAGGTTAATTCCCGAGGATGCAAGGGAAAGGCCTTAATTCCGAGGGTGTAAAGACCGCTTTGTAGGGCTAATGAAAAAAGGGTTTTAATCTTGGCTATTGCGGATCCACAGGAAGGGGGTTAAAAAAAGAAAAGAACCCGGGATATGGTGGGATTTAAAGGGGATGCAAGGGGAAAAAAAAAAGGTGCTTAAAAACCTAGGGATAATAAAACCCGCTTGATAAGGCCTATGAAAGCCCAAGGAAGGGAGCTTTAAATGGGCTTTGTGGAATGAAAAAGGGGGGAAAAGGGCATAATTCTCAGGGTAAAAACCCCTTGTGTAAAAATGCAAGGGGGAAAAAGGGGGCTTAAAGGGCCCTCCCTTACAAGCTTCTAAGAAGCTTCTAAGGCTTCTAGCCTCAGCAAGTGGCAGGACTTGACTACGGCGGCCAACTAAGAAGGCGGCAGCGTGTAATGGCCTCTAATGGTTGGGAGTGGCGGCTCAGTCTTCAGATGACGACTTCTCCAATCGGCGGCAGCTAGTGCACAGCCTTCTCAGCCCCACCTCTCACGACACGGCCTGGCGATGACTTCCTTCTCCTCCACATTCGATTGCTATCAATTAGCCTCACGTCCCTCATAGCTATCACGATATTATTTTCCTCTATCTCTCACACGACAGTGACTGCGACGTTACGCTCCTCCACAACTCCCCCTTTACTCCCACCCCCCCACGCGACCTAATGCATGGCCTATCCCCCCCCCCCCCCCCCCCCACGTCGTATACTTAGTCATCAGCACCATACCCCTCTCCTCCAGCACGGCCTTCGGCTAGGGGAAAGAAGGAATAATTAAAGAATTTTTTTTTCTATAAATTAAATCAATTTCCTCTTGACCTCCTCCCAAGAGGAGGTTCACATGAAGATATGCGGTTTCTCTTGCTTTGATCTAGTTTCTGCCAATCATCATATGTCGTATACACTTGCACCGACTGTATTTTCAATGCTGACATTGTCATTGCATGAGACTCACACGGCTCATAATATTTCCAACAAAAATATTACACCTTGGGCCTGTGGTGAGCAATAAATGTTTACACCATCCATAGAAAGATGGCCTATTGTTTGATGGTCACTATTTTTCTGACCACCTTGACTGATGTTTGCCTGCACATTGCAAATAAAATGAAAAGGCCATAAGCTACTACCTAATAACTGGCATTACCTATGGGCATCAAGAGAGAAGCAGTACCATAAGCTACTACCTAATAACTGGCATTACCTATGGGCATCAAGAGAGTGTACTATATCAAACATTGCAATTCACGCATGAACCTCTTTTTTAGGTAATGGGATAATGATGTAGCATTTTAAAAATTTATTAACGTTAATGGGAATTTTTTTTTGCTTATCTTCCCGTCGGGGGCGATGGTCGTGTTGGAGGGGGAGAGGGGAATAGAAGGTCCAGCAAGCTCCTCGCTGGAGCTTACTCACCCTTAATGCCATGCCAATTGACACGAAGGAGGGGGAGGATCCCCCTCCCCTCCCCTATTTAAATGGAGGGGGCTGCTACCATGAAGAAAATAGAAGACGCTGAGCGTCGTCCTGTTTTGCCGAAAGGAGGGAGTGAGTCTCCCTATTTAACTTGTGAGGGAGGGAGTGAAGGCTGCTGCCGTCGAGTACGAAAGGAGGAAGTGAGGGCCGCCACAAGCCGTGCTGCGCGTGCTGGCAAGGAGCTGCCAAGTGGTCGCCGCCTGGACATTGTCGCCGTCAACCAGCTCTAAAAATCCCCCCCCCCCACATGGCCGTCATGAGAACCCTCAGAGCCTTGGAAGATTCCAAGGGTGACTTTTTAAAGCCCCCTTCCCGTGGCTGCTGAAATTACCCCCCAAGAAAATCCCCCCCTTAGGCTCTTAAGCCCTCTTTCCCCCTTAAGCCCCCTTCCCATGGTTGGAACTCACCCCCCCCCCCCCCGCCCCCCATGTTTAAACTCCTAAGCCCTTTTTTTTTCTTACCCTTAACCCCTTTCCCCTGGTTTTAAAACCCCTCTCACCCCCCCCCCCCCCCACCCCAATTTTAACCCCTTATAAGCCCCTTTCCCTTGGGATTTGGAACCACCCCTTTTCCCCCCATGTTTAAACCTTCTCTAGCCCCCTCCCCTCTCTTTGTGGCGTATTGAAACCCCTTTCCTCTAAATTTCCCTAAGGGTCCTTAGACCCTTACTTATAACCTTTAGGGTTACTTTTTCCTTGGAGTTTTCCCCTTAGGGTTTTTCCCCCATAAAAGGTTACTCCAAATAACCTTTTCTTTTTCCCCATGTTTTGTTAAAATTCCCCTTAGGCCATGTAAAAATACTCTTGGAACTCTCCTGCATCTTGTTTCTTTTCCCACACGTAAAAGAAAGAGGAATGTTAAGGGTCGTTTGACACCTTCCTTTTCCACTCAAAAAGCCTCGAGGGAGCCTTCTAAAACTACTTTCGATGGACGGTGCAAGGGAGCGATGGTGGAATTCCAAAGAGGAGTTGTAAAGCTGATTCCACGTTCGGAAGACTACAATTACGATGCCTCCTAAGAAAGTCCAAGGTGCAGCCCCGCGGGAGGGTCATCTCGGGGCATCCACGTGGACATCTCACCCCAATCCTAGGTTTTCCTTCCTAATTTTTAAATGTTGAAATTCAATCATGCAAGGTTAATTGTTGGATATAGGATATATTTTTGTCCTAGATGTTCACGACAAAGGAACTTAGTCATTAATACTTTTATTGAAACATGCAAATTAAAGAAAGCATAAACACATTTCTAGCAAATAGCTTTATGCATTGAAGTGAATTATAAATTAGATTATTTTCCATTAAAATAGTATACTTTATTTAAGCCTAGATGTGTAAACTACGTATTGCACTATTAACCCATATCCTCTTCGCAATGAATCATCATGGAAAGTGCAAAGCATGAAATGATTCTTACAATGCATAAACTCTATGAAATTATCATTTGTCAACTGCATAAATTATCAAGTAAAATGTTGCTTATTTAGCATGAGTTTTTTTCACAAAGTAAAGAGAAGACTAGTTGAAATTAACCTAACCTATACCTGACCTTAAATAGACAAGTTAGGGTTGAAAGAGCAATTTACGCGTAGACAACGAGTCATATGTTTATGAAATGATAACGTAGCTATCTTCTAGAGTTAAACAAATTGGCATAAACCTAAAATCCGCAGAGTACTCATTTAGAATAGGGTAGATTCCAATAAATTCACTAGGAATTAATACGTAACCTACACTACAAGATATAGACCTTATAGCGACGTTTAAAGCGACGAAAATACAAACAACAAAATTTGCCCCCGCCATCGCAAAAAGTGTCGTTATTGACGACGCCATAGAATCGTCGCTATATGCGTCGCATATAGTGACGCATATAGCGACGGTTACAGAGAATTTGCGACGCTCATAGCGACGCCAATAGCGACGCGTGTAGTAAATTTGCGACGCAAATAGCGACGGTAACAGAGAAAAAAATAGCGACGGCAAATAGCGACGGTAACAATAGCGACGGCAAATAGCGACGGTATCATGGAGAAGCTACGGTAATCCACCATAATAATACTTTGCAAGTTTCCAAAATACTCCATCTCATCCACAACCGTGTTCGGATCCGTTGCTCGTCACCGGCTCTCTTGCTCAAACCTTGCCATGACACCACAGTCCATTGTGGAGCGCATTTGGTCAATACGCTCCACCCAAAAATGCCGTCCGCGCAACCACGCTGCACTATATATTTTGTACTGCACATTGAAACACTCAAATTAGATGTAGCAAGCAATTTAGATACGACACATTCTAAACCCCTCATTACCTTTGGACTACATCCCCTCGAGAATTCCCACTTCTCCATTGAGACCTCTGTCCCTTCGCTGGATGCTGCGGTCAAGGCTCCACGCAACCATCATGTTGACATAAACCGCGGCATCTCCTCCATGCCTTCGAGATATCGAATCGGTCGGTGATGCGTACTGCGTCGGAATTCAGCTCGTGCTTCCTCTCGATCTTGCCTTACAATCTGGTACTTGGCGAGCCACGTCTCCATGGACGCATGGTGCAACATATAAAAGTGATTCACCTTCTCTTCCATTGAGGCATCCATTCTTTTTTCTACCCCATTTCCAACCACCACATCTCCAATCAGCCTATCATCGTCCTTCAGCGTCCATAGCATTTCATTGTCTGGTTCCACCATTGGTAGCCATTGTGAGATATGCACTAACGCCTCTGACACCAACCAACCTTCCGCCATGCTACCTTCCGGACGAGCTCGTTGTCGCACAAAGCCTTTCAGGGTTTTCATGAAGCGCTCCAAGAAGAACATCCATCGTGTATGGACAGGTCCAGCAATCTCCACTTCGTCCACAAGATGCACAAGAAGGTGAACTTGTATCGTGAGCATGCTAGTGGGCAGGTATTTCTCAAAGAGACAGACCGTCTCAACTGCTCCCCGCCTTGCGGATTCTATAGATGAGATGGAGTATTTTGGGAACTTGCAAAGTATCGTTATGGTGGACTACCGTAGCTTCTCCATGATACTATTCGATGTGTAGTGGTTCAAAGTGGTACTTGAAGGAGTTGGAGCAAGAGTTCGACGAGGTTCCTCTGGATTTCTCGAAATAGATTCCGAAAAAAAATGGATGGATTTGTGCGACACCTTTGTGTTGTCGGCCCATTGTGAATAAGTGCATGAACTCATTTGTTTGTTAATTGTATTACGACATGGTACATGTCACAATAGTTTAATCTCTCTTGTACGTGTTTGTACACATGTAATCTTCTATCCAAACCTCTGACAACCTCGATGGTGATATGTTATACCTTCAGCTCCCCGAAGTGCGAGAGTATATGATCAAAGCGATATTTCGAGCATAGATGAGGACAATATGCAAATAGAGGAGTCGATATTGCAAGGGATGGAGGCCACCGAAAGCTTGGAGCATGTAGAGGAGCCAGCATTGGGAAACAATGATGGAAATATAGGAGTCCAAGAATTCTTTGAGAATGAGGTGGGCTCATACTTTTGTGGTGATATGTCTATCGACCTTCCAGTTTATGTCAAGTTGTGTTAGGAGATTGACATGGGACCATAGGATACTTCATACTTGGAGCATCCACTTATTCAATTCTTTGACTAATCGCTTATAAGGGTACATAAGATATGCATTTTAAGTAAGATCACTTTTTAAAGATTTATATTACCATGCTTTGTATGATTTAAATTGATTATACTAACATTATTTTTTGTCTATGCATGTGATCTTTCGAGATACTTAAATCATCATCAGGATGAGTCGAGGGATGAGCGATGAGGATTTGCATGATATCTTCACGGGTATGTCTTCAAATTAGATGGAGAGATTCAGAGACATGGCATACAAGGATTTGTCTCGGACATCGTCAAGCCGCTCTATTAGATCTACTTCGGCGCGATCAGATGCTTCAGCTTCGAGCAGATGAGGTCAACGCTCCAAACTTGGGCCAGAGGGAGGGAGTGCTTTAGGGTTAGGGGGATACTATAGAGATACAGAGGCAGTGAGCTCGTGGTCGGCTCAGGGTACATGTACTACTCCTCGCTCTCGTGGCGGTTCTAGAGAGCGTGGCTCATGTGATTGCTCTAGAGGCACGGACTCGGTGTCTCTGCCTTGTCGTTCTGCTGGAGCTGCATCACCTCCATAATTTGTCACACCTGTGGGGACTTCTACTCCAGTTACTGCACCTTTTGCTCAGTCGTCCACAGGTGGCACCCCTATGGATGCTACACCGATAAATACTACCTCGGTCGGTACACCAGATGTACATGGGTCTCCTGGATATGCCCAGGAGCGTAATCGCAGGTGGGAGAGGACCCATCTTAGGCATACCCAAGAGGGGTATGCCTATCCTGTAGATGATAGGTCAGGAGCCATCATCATGAATGATGAGGGGAGGAGGGTGATGGCTCACATAAGAGAGTTGTGCCAACAAGTTTTTCGGCACGTCTTGGATCATTGGAAAAACGTACCGGAGGGGAGCAAGGACTACATAGTAGCATCCTTGCATGAGGAGTTTTTGGTTCTAGCCACAACAGAGGTAGGTTTTCTACAGGCTAGATGATGGAGTGCATGCATGCATATATGTCACACAAACAATCAAACGTACGCAAGGTACTCAAGAGTGGGGTTGCAAAGCATGAGTAGCTAGACACGGACGACTGGCGCCGACTGAGGGAGGAGGCTTAAGATTCTCTAGGACATTGGAGTCAGCAGCGCGAGGCGACGAGGGCACGACTAGAGGCCGGAGTGGTCCATCATCTTAGGAGTGGTAGCCATAGGACATATCTAGAGGACTTTGTAAGTTTTTCTTTTGTTTTGCTTGCTTATTTTTTTGCAATATCCTTTGTACTGACAATCGTGTTTCTAAGAGTTAGTATTTTGTTTCCTTTGCAGCACTCCATTACAAATCGCGATCGGATCGGCCTTGAGACTCGATATGCAGAGAGGCATGGTCTCACTGCATTGATCGACTGATTGGATAGACGCGATGGCCGTGTAAGTCACTCATCTTTCTTGTCTGTAATTACTATGTTTAATTAGAATGCATTATTGTATGGTGGACTGATGTATAGTTGTTTCTTTTTTTGCCAAGTCCATTCGATGCTCCTTTGCGGAAATATGAGCTTTTGGATGCACAATGAACTTTTAATCATTTCCTACATAGGAAAAAAAGGGGAATTCCCTATCAATTCCCTAGTAAAAAATACACATAAGTAGGGAAAGTAAATCATAGGGAAAATGGAACATTTCTTGGTTTGAGAAACTAGGGAATCACATTTGAAATTTCTTACATGGGAAATTTTCCTTACATAGGAAAAAATGTGATTTCCCTACATAGGAAAATTTTCCTACATAGAAAAATTTTCCCACGTAGGGAAAAATAAAATTTCCTATCCTCCTTTCTCTAACTAGGAAATGTTACATTTTCCCTATAATTTACTTTTCCTACTTATGTGTGTTTAACTAGGGAATTAATAGGGAATCCTCTTTTTTTTATTTCTTATGTAAAAAAATTTCCATGTGTGGGGATTTTCCAACATTAGAAAATTTTACTCTCCCTACATGGGATAATTTTCTTGCATATGATAGTTTTCCTATCTAGGAAATTTCTTATATAATTCTATTTTTTCTCTAACTTAGAGATATTACATTTTTCCTAGTTTGCACATGCATACTTTTGTTTATTTTTAAGTAAAAATTTATATTAAGAATTCTCAACTAGAAATTTGCATAGAGATTATTTAGTTAATTTCAAAGGAGACCTAGTACGCATCTAAGTAATTAATATAAACTCAATAAATAAAAACATCAATACATAGTATCAATGAAAGAGAAAAAACAAATTTTCTAAAGTAATAATGAGTTTACAAATGAGCAGTGTATAATAACACTATGCTACAATCTCCACATAATCTAGACTAATGATATTGTTGCTTATGGCTATTACAATCTTGCCATTCTCTAAAAGCCAATGAACAATCTCATGTATCATACTATCACTTGTTGTTTTTTTTAAACCCTTACAAAAGACCCGAAAGCTAACATCGGTCTTTTTAAGATTTATATATGTACTTTTCAATGAAAAGTACTATCATGAATCGTATGCACACCGAGGTACTTCAAAAGTATCGTCTCCATATTTTCTTTCGTCATATCAACCTATATTATAAAATAAATTAAAAAATATTCAATTAGTATAATTTATTTTAAAATAAATACATTATGATATTTAAAAATATATATTTATATTACTATGATTTTAAATGAATACCATATACAAATAAAAAATAACTCTCAAGAAAGTTACCCTTTGAATATCACTGAAAATGTCAATTTTAATACTTGGAGTTGAAATATCCTAACATTCCTAATCCAAATAAAATAACTAAATTAGATTATTCTTCCAATGTAAAACTGATAAAAATACAAAATTCATGTATAATACCTTTAGTTTCTTTTCTTTGATGTTGTTACCTCCTTTTTTGCTTGTTTGTTACAAATGATTCATCATTTTTTTATTTATCTTTAAAAAATATATAGATAATTAAATAATAAATCACATTTAGAATTTCACAATGTTATGTAAATATAACTATCACATAAATATGAATATTTACCTTTGTAAGAAGCTGGGAATAAGGATTTAGTGTAAATAATATTGATATTATGCCATGTCACACCGACATTGGTATAAAAGGAGAGGACATGTAATTTTTCATATATTTTTGACATAATAATACAATTACAGTCTTTCTCTCCCATCTTGCTCACAGCTTCTATGGCTTCTCCCTCTTTCCTGTCTTTCTCTCTCCATATATAGTCTTTCTCTCTCCTCGTCACTCTTCTTCTCTCCTCTTGCAGTTTTTCTCTCTCTTCTGCAGTCTTCTCTCTCCTCTTTCTCTCTCCCTAGTTCTCTCTCTGACAAGTGCTATCAGAGCATTGGTCTTTGATCCATTCTTTTTTTTCTATTTTCAATCCCATTTTTCTCTATCAAAATCAATTTCAGACAAAATTTGTACAAGATACTTACTAGTGGAGTGCTACAGATAATCTACAGTTAGTAAGAGACTACATCTGGAGATATCTAAGGTCAGATATATCAGAGGATGGCTTAAGTGGCAGGTCGTCATCAAACTTCATGCAAAACTGGAGGTAACTAGGATAAAGGAAGGTTAAACGGGCTTAGTTAAACTCCAGTTACTTTTCAAAAGGGAGCTTCTCTTCTCTCTCTTTCAAGCTTTTGGTTGAAGCTTCCATGGTGGCTGTTAAGAAATCTTCAAAGATCTCTCTCTACTGATCATCTTTCACTACCAAAGCATGGGGCAAAGATTCCTTGTCACCTGAGCTTCAAGAGGAGTATCCTGGTCAGGTAGTGATGCAGAAAATGGAGCAGACGATAGCCCGAAAAATACACCGAAATTTGCACTGAATTCCCTGCTCTCCATCTCTACTTGATCTGCTCTAGATCTTGCACTAATTGATCATTTGTCTTGAAGCACTTCATCAACATCTATTACAACAACTCTCAGGAGGAGAACTCTAATAATCAATTTCTTTGTTCAAAACCCTAAAACACAACAGGGTAGCCAAAGCCACAGATCTGGAAGCTCAAATTTCTTCAAATTTTGGACTTTCCCGACCTCCAAGGCTTCTCTAGTGCTATGTACAAGTCGGATAGACTCCAAGATTGAAGACATTGAGGAGATTTCAACCCGCGGAGGACATTGGAGCTCAAATGGAAGGATTATTTTGGGGCTTTTCTTCAAGAGGCTTGAATCTTTGATATTCAAGTATTCAAGCAAGGCCGGGGCATTGATTCTTCACGGATTTAATCATATTGGAGCTTGTATGGACTGATTCTATGGAGATTTCAAGCTTTATGATGGATTTATGGTGGAATTTGAAGAATTCTTCCATCAATGGGATTGGAGCTAACATCTACCATATTCTTCAAGCTTAATTGAGGTATTTCTTGTACTAATCTCTGAAATCTCTCAATAATCCATTTGCTATTGCTTTTCAACTTGTTGATGGGAGATTATTGATCAACTAATTCACTGAATTGATCAATTAATTCACTGAATTGATCAATTAATTCACTGAATTGATCAATAGATCAGAGATTAGTGTTAATTTTCATTGATTTCAGCCTATTCCATTGAATTTCATCTTGATTCAATCATCACTTCATCATAGATATCATTTGACAAGCTTGATGCATAACCTTGATTTGTTTTGGATGAATTCTTTTGCCCAAGCTGAAATATTGTACAAGGGTAAGTACTAAAGCAATCAGTGAGTCACTGAATTGCATTGGTAAGACCCTTCCCCTACCCAAACTTTCAAGATTCCATTCAATTGCATCTCATGAAAGGTTGAATGAATATTTCAGAAATGCATCTTGTGCTGATTGATTAGATTACTAGCTACTGCCAGTTGATATACCCACCGAGGAAAAAGGTGGATGTCGGGGGCAGATAGTGGGACAAAAGAGAGGTGACCCTCCCTCACTATCAAAGATCCCGAAGGGGTGCAACCAACCGACCCGGGAGGAACTTTGCCCACCTCTCGGTGTTTCAGAGCCCATGTAGGGAGTCTATCATGCCGTTTTATCCTTCACACAGACAGAATGAGTGGAGATTTGAAGATTGAAGACTTTCCAAAGGCTCAAGTACCTACAAGTCCAAAACAGGGTAAAACAGGGAATTTACAGGGCATTTATAGGTGGTTACAGGTACACCCTTCATTATTGAAGTACAGGTGCAGGTACTACAGGTACCCATAGGTCCTGTCCAGCCTTCTACAGGGTTTGGTAACCATTTGGGGTTACTATCTTGCATTATAGGGTCAAAACAGGGCACTTATAGGTTTAGACAGGGTGTAGGCTTGGACAGTTCAGACTCAGAAATCTAGCTACAGAATTTTCCGTTCTAAATATTTTATAGCTTGCTATAGCTCATATCGAAGAGGGCATTCTTAGCTTCGATTTGAACTAAAAGTTTTTGAAATCAGAGTTCCCTAGCAAAAGTTATAGCTGTTTTTTTGATAGGAGGTACTGTAGAACTGCACTATTATGGCAAGACATAAGGGTAAAAATAAGGTCCATGAAGATTATGCTCAGAAAATCAAGGATTCCATGTTGGATATTACACCTCAAGAGAGCCCTGAAGAGCCTCAACAACAAGGGGAAGTCAGTATACTCAATAATACCTTGTGCGCTCATGAACAAAGACATAGAGAACGACATGAGGCCATATTATCAAGAATGGAGCAAATTGTTTTGTCTACTGATCAAATGAAGTCTTCCATTGAGAATTTGGTGGATTCAACAACTCAAACAAAGGATTCTATTGATAAGTTGGTGGAATCTAATGCTCAACTTATGGCACAATTCTCCCAATGGATGCAAATGCAAATGGGATCAAAAGAAGCTAAGGAGAAAGCTTATTCAAACAATGAGCCTTCAGTCCCACTTCAGCCATCTAACCAAAATGGTCATGGACATGGGATTATTGGAAGAAGAGGCATCCCAAATAGCCAATATGAAGTAGAAGAGGCTTCACAATGGCATGATGACTATTTGGGCAATTTGAATGGAGCTAATTTTCAAGCTTTTGGACCGAATACTCAAATTCTGAAGGTTCTCTACCAACACGAAGATTACATAGTAGTTCTCAGCCACATGTTGGGAGATTTTTGTCTCAATTCAGGGGTTCCATACATGGTAATCATGATCAGCCTATTTTGGGACAGCAACCATTTCATGAAAGAGAGCTAAATGACAAGATTGTTCTAGCTAAATTTAATGGTCAGTCTTCTTCACCATTTGATTTAGAGGAGTGGACCTCTAAGATGGAATCCTACTTTGACATATTCACTAAAAATGATGACGTGAAGATTAATTTTTCTTCCTTGCATTTGGAGGGATTTTCCCATACTTGGTGGAGGTATATAAAAAAATAAAACGTACTTGTAGAGAATTGGGAAGCTTTCAAGAAACTTATGGCTAAAGTATTTGTCTCCCCTCTTGAAAAAGAGAAATCAGCATGGAGATGGTATGGTTTGGAACAAAGGGGCCTAAGTGTAAGAGAGTACACTAACCAATTCCTCAACCTAATCATGTATGTGGAAAGCATTAGTGATGAGGCTAAGCTCCATAAGTATATGTATGGTTTAGAGCCATCTTTATCAGCTGATGTCAAGGCACAAAATCCTACTTCCCTCTTTAAGGCTATTGAGCTTGTGGAGTGCTATGGAAGAAAGTATAGAAAATAATCTTCATTTCATCGTGGTTTTGGACAGCCAAGGACTGTTTTTAAGCATGGGCAAGTTGGTAACACTTATGGTAGCAATCGTGTGCCAAAAGGGAGCTTATAGGTACCAACTTATCCTCCATTTAATGCTTCTAGACCTGAAAGTAATTTCAGGACAGCAAACAGTCCAAGAGTTGATTTCAAACAAGGGGACAGCAAGCCTAAATCCAATTCAACCAATACAAATCCTAAATCTATTCCTATGGATCTTTATAAAGAAAGAAAGGAAAAATGCTTATGTTTCAAGTGTGGGGAGAAGTATACACCTGATCATGCCTCAAAGCGTATATACAAAAATGTCAAATCCAAGCTTCAGAGTATGTTAACTTTTGAGGATTTTGAAGATGACATGGATGAAGCTAATGCAATTGCACTTAATGCTGAAAATGAAGATCTTGAGGAAGAAGTTGGGCAAGAGTACTTCTATGATCCACCCGACTCTTTTCCTTTTGATCTAGGTGGAAGTGTTCCATTTGATCCAGGTGGGACTTGTTATGAGCCACTTGCTACCACTAATTGTTCTATTTCTATGGATGCTTGGATAGGATCTAGGAGCCCTAATACACTCCATATGAAGGGAAGCATATGTGGAAAGCCAGTGTTCATTCTGATAGACAGTGGCAGTACTCATAGTTGTGTGAATAAGTCCATCATGGACAACCTGAATTGTATTTCCACATATTTACAGCAGTCCATTAGAGTTCAAGTGGCCAATGGTGAAGATGAAATCAGCACACAGATATGCTCACAGGTTTCTTTACAATTGGCTAAAAATTTTGAAGCAAAGGTAAACTTGATCACTTTGGAAATGGGACCTATAGACATTGCACTCGGTTGTGATTGGTTGATGACATTAGGCAGGATCACTATGGATTTCTCAGAGTTGTATATGGAGTTTATCTTCAATGGACAGCTTATCCATTTACAAGGAATTCCTAGTAGATCAGATTTTCAGCTTATTACCATTCAACAACTCAAAAGGGAGTACAAGAGGCGCTCACAAATATTTGCTTTGCATTTGAATAAAGAAATGTAGGATCAGCTGAATAATTCAGCAAACCATCCAGCCTTGACAGCTCTTCTTGAGGAGTATAGAGATTTGTTTGAGGTACCTACTTCATTGCCTCCTAAGAGAGCAGTAGATCATCCCATTGATTTGGAGCCCAACTCAAAGACAATCAATAAGCCACCTTACAAATTATCCAAGTGTGAACGAGAGGAAATAGCCAAGCAAATCAAGGAACTTCTTGAGATGGGATTCATTGAACCAAGTTCTTCACCTTATGCATCTCCAGTCCTGTTAGTCAAAAAGAAAGATGGATCTTTCAGAATGTGCATTGACTACAGGGATCTTAATAAGATCACAGTGAAGAACAGGTATCCGATACCTAGAATTAATGATTTGCTTGACGAGATTAAAGGGGCTCCATTTTTTACGAAGATTGACTTGAGATCAAGGTATCATCAGATTCGCATGTGAGAGGGTGATGAAGCCAAGACTGCTTTCAGGACTGATCGTGGGCTTTATCATTTCTTAGTGATGCCATTTGGGCTTACAAAAGCTCCAACTACCTTCCAAAGCCTGATGAATAAGATTTTACAACCTTTCCTCTTTCAGTTTGTCTTGGTGTTCTTTGATGACATTCTGATCTACAGCAAGACTTTACAAGATCACTTGGCACATGTGAGGAGGGTTTTTGATGTATTGAGACATCATACGCTTTTTGCTAAGGAGAAGAAGTGTTATTTCATGCAGACTAAAGTGGAATACTTGGGACATATTTTCAGTGAAAAAGGAATACATGCTGATCCTAAGAAGGTGCAATGTATAAAAGATTGGCCAACACCTACTACTACAGCCTCTCTTAAAGGACTTCTTGGTTTATCTTCATTCTATCACTGATTCATTAAGCATTATGTGGCCATTGCAGCTCCTTTGACTGATAGGTTGAAGAAGGAGGTTTTCTTTTGGGATGCTCTTGCAGATAGCAGCTTCAACCAGTTAAAGGAACTCCTTACGTCTGCTCCTATTTTAGTATGCCTGGACTTTTCCAAAGAATTTACTATACATTGTGATGCTAGTGGCCGTGGCATTGGGGCTGTTTTGCTACAGGAGCATGGAGTAATTACATTTGAGAGCCATAAGCTTACAGATAAAGAAATGGCCATGAATTTTTATGACTAGGAGATGTTGACTATCTTGCATGCAATTAAGAAGTGGCACCATTACTTATATGGCAGTAGCCGATTCAGAGTACACAGTGATCACAGGGTACTTAAATATTTCCTTACTCAGTCTAATCTTAATCCAAAGCAACGTCATTGGATAGCTACATTACAGAATTATGATTTTGACATCACTCATACAAGGGGCAAAAATAACATACTGGCTGATTCTCTTTCTCGTATGTGGGCTTGCAAAGTTTTAGCTATGACAGAATTGCAGGAGGCTTATCTTCTAGATGAAGAATTCAACCATATTTTTCAGAAATTACAGTAAGGTCTTATGGAAGAAAACTCACATTACCAGCTTAAAAATGGCCTTATTTGGTTTAAAGGCAAGATTGTTATTCCTTCTACCTCTTCTTTTAAAAATTATGGAGGAACTACATCCTTCGCCTCTAGCTGGACATGTAGGAGTTTTCAAGACCTATGACAGGATCAGTAAAAGTTTCTATTGGAAAGGATTATGGAAAGATGTCAAGGACTTTGTTATGAAGTGTATGCCTTGTCAGCAGAATAAGGACAACACCCATAAGCCAGGAGGTTTATTACAACCATTACCTATTCCTACAGGTAAATGGACTCATATTACTATGGATTTCATTACTGGCTTACCTACTACCAAGAAGGGATGGAATAGTATATATGTGGTGGTAGATAGACTCACCAAGGCAACCTATTTTATTCCAACCAAGATTCACTTTATTGCTTCTCAAGTGTCCAGTCAGTTTATGGAGCAGATTTTTAGACTACATGGATTACCGCACGTGATTATCCATGATAGAGACTCAACCAAGGCAGCCTATTTTATTCCAACCAAGATTCAGTTTACTGCTTCTCAAGTGGCAACTCAGTTTATGAAGGAGATTTTTAGACTACATGGATTACTACAAGTGATGGTCCATAATAGAGACATAAAGTTTATGAGTAACTTTTGGCAAGCGGTATCTACATCTATGGGCACTAAATTGGCTCCATCTACGGCTTATCATCCTCAAACTGATGGACAGACAGAAAGAGTCAATAAATGGTTGGAGACTTATCTTCGCCATTTTTGCTATGATGTCCAAACGTCATGGGATTCTTAGTTACACTTGGTTGAGTTTGCTTATGACAATTCTACTCATGCTAGTATAGGAGTTTCACCCTTTTAGGCTTTGTATGGCTACAAGGTGCCCTTACCCACAGTCATCTTTAATGAAAGGATCAATCCTCATGGGAAGGAAGAGTTAGAAAGAATGCAAACCCTTCTTCAGCAATGTAAGGTGAATCTAAGGAAGGCTCAAGATCAAATAAAGATGTATGCTGATGAGAAGAGGAGGCCTTTAGAGTCCCAAGAAGGAGAGTTGGTTTTATTAAAGGTGCCCAAGTCCAAGTACTCTACATTAAAAGATGGATCTAGTAATAAGCTTGCCCATAAGTTTTATGGCCCTTACCGGATCCTTAAGCGAATTGGAGATTTGGCATATAGACTAGAGCTTCCCTCTTCCACAAAGATTCATAATGTCTCAATATCATGCATCTCAATCTCATCTTCTTCACCTTCATCCAAGCTCTCAATCTCATTTGAGGACTCATTATGGGCTTCGTTATCCAACTCAACATCACATCCTGCTGGAACATCCTCCAATAATAAATCATGAGGATTATGTAGACCTAGATGGGTTGTAAGACTCTCGAATCTCTCCTCAATTTTTTGGTGTCGTACATAAGTTGAAGGAGGAACCAAACTTCCACCACCACAATATGTTTTGCATCTACACCATACACATCTATGTCTAGGCAATGATTGAGATAATACATGGCTTTCAATGGGGTTGTCATCACTCATAGTAGCATTATCTCTCAAAGGGTTTTGACTATTTCTATAAGCCAAAACTGATGGATGCATATTGCCATTCATATCTTGATGACTATGTGCATAATAAGTTTGTCTTGTAACATCTTGATAGCCAAGAGATGAATGTCTGCACTTGTGTAACATTTCCGAATCTCAAACACGTATTGTTCATATGAATCTCCTCTTCGGAGGCCAAAAAGGTTAGGATAATGGCAAATTCTTTTATTATTATTCCCCTTATCTCCCCAGCTGACTGCTGTGCTGGAGGGGAGGGGAATAGCAGGTATGATCAAGCTCCTTGATGGAGCTTGTAGGGGGGAAGAACTCATGCGAAATGACGCGTGGGGGAGGGAGGATCCCCTCCCCTCACCTATTTAATCTGTGCCATGAGCTGGGAGAGGCGACGGAGGCTAATGCTATAAATCATGAGGGATTGTGGAGGATAGGGGAGCCTTCATATTGTCAACAACTGAGAGAGAGGAGGAAGCTAAGAAAATTGGTGTTGTCGCTGCCATTGAGAGAGGAGGAGGCACCGCTGAGGCCGCTGACATCCACCAAAAGTGGAGGGAGGAGTTGTTAGACTCCTGGCAGCTACCGTGGAGCCAAAAGAGGTCGCCACCAGATTGACAAGAGCGAGGGGAAAGCTTCACTCCGTTGATGCGAGGAGCTGCAGTGGAGGGGAGGAGATCACCGCCATCTGTCAGTCGTAGACGCCTTCTCTCTCACCACGTTGTCGAAGGGTTTGTGAAAGCAAAGTCGCGTCTTCAGAAGACCTTGATAAATTTCAGGATAAAAGATTAAACAAGTGAATAAGCAAGATGAGAAAATAATGTCAAGACTCTGTTTTATTTCAGCCAATAAGAGATTCAAGGTTCAAGAACAAGAAACCCGAGCAGCCTTTGGATTGCATAGGTCTTCCATAGATTTCAAAGAGAATTTCCAAGAATATGTCTTCATCGATGAGTGAGAAAGTGGATGAACATGGATAATCTTCTGATCCAAGTTCCATCACAGTGACTATTTACTGATATTGAGATGGCTTACGGTTAGAAACAATCTTCAAATTTTCCATATTTATATGTATTATGTTAGACTTCAATCTGCCCTGCTCCTAGATCTGTCAGACCCAGAGATAGTCATCAGTTGTGGCTAATAAGTCAGATTTCTGGCACTTTTTATCAGGAATAAACAGAATTTCTGTTAGGGAATATGGATGGTCAAAGGAAAGCTTAGAATGTGCCTTGAAATCTTATGTTTTCTCATCAACCATGATGCACATCATAAAAACAGAAATAGCAATCGGTGAGCTGGAAATTTGGACAGCACGACTTCTTTCTTCAAGATAGTTTCATGGTTTGGTTCAAGGACTAATGGTACTTGATGGTTTGGTTCAAGACAAAACTGTTGTGGGATGAGCATCTATACACGGCTCTTCATGAAGCATTGACATGCCATCATCTGGATTAAAAGAAAGCTTTACAATTTCTGGACATCATCTGGATTAGAAGAAAGCTTTACAACTTCTGGATAAGGGTTTTCCAATTCAAAAGTTTTTCAATCCATATCTATTAGCACCGTATGGGAGAACATACTATTTTCCAAGCTCAACTACCAGTTGTAATTACTGTTGTTATGCTCTCATAGATGACTGTCCTAATTTTCCCCAAAATGAATGTTTTTCTTCTCCCCAGGATGGCTCTTTTTCTCCTTAGGACAGCTCTTCTTCTCCTCAGGACAGGTTGTTTTTTTTTACTTCAAAGACCACAAACTCTTAAACTGGTGGAGGTGAAGCAGCATACGAGATATATCCAACATTCGGTTGTACAGCTCTTTGTTATGGCCTTCTCCCTATGTTCAGTCCTCCTCCTCCGAGATCTAGCATCGTCCTCCTTATTCGTCTCATGTCACTGCTTTTTCAGAACCGTTTTCCTAGATCGATTGTTCCCAATCTCTGGTTTCTCAAACACTCATCGTAAAACCCATACATTTGTGTAATCTGCTTGCTTTCGTGGTTTCCTCCAGATTCGCTTTTCTCCCTGTCATTTTTTTTTGTTCACAATCCTCTTTCCTCCCCTCTGCTTTTTTCCCTTTTCGATCACGGAGAGAAAAAAGAAACTAACATTAGCCCCCCGATTCTGAAATTTCCTGCGCCCCCCAAATTGGCTATACAGCACGTAGCTTTTTTTGAATTTAAAACAGAAAAGCGGCCCTCTTTGAACAATCTCCTTGAATATCTCTTTGCCCTTATCAGCAGCTCCTATGCTGCCACATGCTTTCAATATGCATGTGTAAGTGAATGCATTTGGAGACAATCCCTCATTTTGCATTCGTTCAAAGCACTTCACTGCTTCCTCAGCAAGACCATTCTGAGTATATCCTGCTATTAAAGCACTCCATGAGACCACATCATGAAAGGGAAGCTTGTCAAACACTTCTTGTGCATTTGCAAGCAAGCCACATTTGATGTACATATCTACCAATGCAGTCCCAACAACAATGTCTTTGTCCAGCAACCTTTCTCTAACAATCTCATCATGTATTTCTTTGCCCTTATCTGTAGCTCGTATGGAGCCACAGGCCTTCAACACACAAATAAAGATAACTGAATTTGGACAAAGGCCCTCAAGTTGCATCTGCTCAAAACACTTCAGTGCTAGCTCACCATGCCCTTCCTGCACATATCCTGCAATCAGTGCAGTCCATGAGACTATGTTTTGAACTGGCAGCCCATCACATTAGGAGAAATATGGACTCTCTTTTTTGCCCCTTAGGGAGTGAATAAACAAATATAGGCCTAACCAATGAGAGAGCTGGGATTCCAGATTCATGTAACATGAATCTTCTAGCCATATCTTGGACCAAATCTTCCCTCAGCAATAAAATAAGGGAAAAGGGGAGTACAAAGCTGTCACTTCTTGGAAGTTTGTGCCTCGAGTTTTCATTTTCTTATTTTTTATGTTTGATTTTTCTTTTCTCCCCTTTTCAGTTTTTCCCTCTTTCTTAGGCGGAACTCAAATTTGTCATATCTCTTTCCCCGATTCTTCTTTCCTGACGAAATTTTACAGCCTCACTGTTGCTTGCCCTGTCTGTAACCCTGTAAAATTTCATTTGCTTTGCACAAGCACAGAGAGAGTTTCATGTGTTTTATGAGAGCAGAGCTTGTTTTACCAAAGCCTTAAGATTCTCTTCACAAAACTCTACAGGTATATTTTTCTCTTCCATAGATGTTCTATGGTAAAGTTTTATCTCGTTTGGAGAAAACCTGTGCAAGTTATGTGCATTCTCTGACATGTAATTTCTTTTGTTTTGATGCTCTAGGAGTCTCTTACAGTCGAGAATAGTGATATTTTGAATACTCAACTTCTTCTTCAACATCTTAGGGTTTCTCTGTAAACAAAGTTACAGGTATATTGTCTTGTTTTTTTGTTGCTCCACTGTTAAATTTTATCTCGTTTAGACAAAATGTATACAAGTTACATGCATACTGAGCTTTCCTTTGTTTTTTTACTCCAAGAATCTCCGAGGGTGAAGAACAATGATTTATTAAGAACTCAACTTCTACAACATCTTTGGGATTTTGAACACTCAACTTCTTCTTCAACATCTTAAGGTTTCTCTGTAAACAAAGCTACATGTATATTGTCTTGTTTTTTTGTTGCTCCACTGTTAAATTTTATCTCGTTTAGACAAAATGTATACAAGTTACATGCATACTGAGCTTTCCTTTGTTTTTTTACTCCAAGAATCTCCGAGGGTGAAGAACAATGATTTATTAAGAACTCAACTTCTACAACATCTTTGGGATTTTTTGCAGAGAAAGCCACAGGTATATTGCCATTTTTTACTACTGTTCCATGGTTAAATTTCAACGCATTTGGACAAAGCCTATATAAGTTATATGTATGCGTTGACCCAATATTTCTTTTGCTTTTGTACTATAGGAATCTGTCAGTGAAGGAACAATGGTCTTGCTATAAGTCAACTTCTTGTTCAACATATCTATGGATCTTTGTGAAAGAAATTACAGGTACAATGTTTCTTTTTTAAATTGATCCATTTAAATTTAATTTCATTTGGAGAGAACATTTGCAAATTATACACATGTTGATAGGTAACTTTTGTATTTGGTTGTTACAGATGTCTTCACGGAGGAAAAATATCAGTAGCATACTTGCAGTGGAGGTCTTCAATAGGAAAGATAATGGCGGTAATTGGATTTGTGATAAGTATTATAAGTTGGATTGGATTTTGATGCACCCAAGTACTCGAGGGAGTTTCAAGGTCAAGCGCAAGGATGTTGCAAACCCTAGCAAACATTGGAAAGGTAGAATTTTAGAGTTCAGAAAAGTGTTTAATGGCACAAGTGCAGTAACAGAAGTGTTGATTCAACATGTTTATATGCATAAACAAATCTCTGTACACGACGAGAACAACATTGCAAATTATAAACAAAACAGTAAGTTGTTAAATTTTATCATTGATTATTCTTTTGTATCAGAGTTGTTTTTAAAAGTCTTTGCAGTATTCTAATTCAGTCTTGTTTGATTGACAGCTCTATATCCATCGACTTTGCATGAATGGCAGAATGTGGAATGTTTAAGCGGCAAGATACATGTTTGGCATGAAGAGATAGGTTCTTTGATCTATGATAATACCTCTACAAGTCAACTTGCCACTCAAAATATCTTTTTTTATAATTCATTGTATGTGGTAGAAAGCCAAAGATTGCAGCATGTCCCATTGCCGCCACTGTCTAGTGGTGAATGGTTCATTGGTAGCTTGGAGTTGTCAGGAGCTTGCAAGTCGAAGATAAAATCTGACATCAATAGTGCTATGAAACCCACCACAGGCTCCAAAGATGTGCATCTTAGTTGGTTTATTCCATTCTCATTGTTTGTACATTTGTTTGGTTCATGTGATGTTTTGAAGAAAACAAAGATTACTTATCAATGTAAGTGTCCATCCGAGGAATGGATGAGTCAGCTATTGGGTGAGTCTTGGGAAGTCAAAAGAACACATTTTGATGAGACGATTGAGTGCATGGTCAACCAATCTGATATTACATTCAGGTAAAACTTTTTTACTACTTTGCATACCTTGATTTAATTGACATAGGTCTCGCTTAGATGAATTGTTATGTTAGTCGCATTGATCACTTACCATTATTTTTGTTTTTATTACAGGTATTTCATTGCTAGACAAACTTTGTGCGTTCGCTTTCGATATAGAAGATGGCGACTTTTGCGAGGGGACTGGATCAGCTTGGATCAAGATATCCGAGATGACACATATACAGTGCTCGTAGATGTGGTAATCTTGTGGAGTGGTCATAATCCTTTCGTAGTCAGTGCAGAGAGTCATTGGCCCATTTATTTTCTGAGACAAGAAATCCAATTAATGTCCAGTGAGCCCCTCTACAACTTCTATTTCAAGTTAGATAATAGAAAAGTCAAGACTCGTAGTGAGCAATCCATGACATGTAAACAATGTGTTTCTCCACATATCCTTGAGATAGTGGAATCCTTGTAAAAAAACTTTATAAAGAGCGAATACATACCTTTTTTGAACTTCTGAGTACTTTAAATTTTAGTTTACTGTGATCCAACCGTGTGATAATACATACTGTAATTACTCAATCGTGCAGTTAAAAATCATAATTAAATTGCAGGTTAGAGGTCTATAATCTAGAGAATATTGTCTTTGCACAATGATATATTGTAGCGCATCTCTGCTGCTCGTTTCTTACATTTTAATATTAAATTGGATCCAAAGGGAATTTCAAGGCCTTTTAGATTTATTTTCTCTAAAAAATTATATATTTTCTCTCGTTAGACTTGAATATACTCAACGACCCAAACATATTCGAGGATATAATAATGTAGAACGAAGCGTTTGTCTGTATGAGTAATTTTAACAGTGACTTTAAAGTACTAAAATAAAGAAACTAAGGTAAGAGTTTTAATTTGAAACTTTAGAGTTAATAACTTTATAAAGAACCTTTATTTAAAACCCTAGACACATAAAAGCTATAACTCCAAACTCATTTTCGCTTTCATTCTCCACTTCCCTACACTTGTGCTCTCATTCCTTCTCTCTTTGAGTGCCATGGCTATCACTCCCGCCTTCGCCGCATGGATCAGTTCCACATGCTACGCGCACATAGGGGACCAGATATACCCTAGGTTTTGCGTGACCTTGAACCTAGAGAGCTCGCTTTCCGCTGTAGACCCTGACTCTAGTATACTAGCATCGTTTTGTGATGCAGTGAACCCTCTCACTTGCTCTATTCCCGACTCCACTCTCAGGTGGGTTCCCATGGATTTTTTGTATAGTTTGTGTGCCGGATCCAACCATGCAAAGGTGATAAGTTGAGCCCTGGTGCATGTGGGGCAACATCTCCGCGCTAGAGCAGTGCCCACCTCGTCACAGGACCACGTCACGATGGATCTCATTGAGAGGGATGCTGCCTTTGCCATATATGTTATGTGCACTGAGGTGCAAGAGGACAGTGACGAGGACATCGACGCACCCTCTTTGCCACTATTAGAGTACTTTGAGAGGGAGCTTGAGGAGATCACTCTCGATCTGAGTGTTGAGGCAGCACAGAGCTTGGCCATTGTGCACCCACCTCCCTGCCCTGATGAGATGCCCACGAGCGAAGAGCCACCCCTCTCTTCTCTCCATGCTATCACCATCGAGGGGGTGGAATATCTACCCATGCAGGATGTGCTAGAGTTGTTGGAGCTTAGGGAATAAGAACTATATTGTATCATGGTGCGTGATGCACCTAGTGATTTCATAGATTTTGATTTACAGGATGCCCCACCACATGTTGATGAGGTGGCTCGTTATGATGGCACGAGCATCGATGATATCTCTGCCATTGTGAGCATCCAGGAGCAGATTGAGGATGCGGTGCCACAGTATCAGATCTCTGATGAGGAGTTCAAGCGGTTGCAGGAAAGCCTTTTTGGTCCTCGACCCGACTATGCAGTGCCTACCCAGGAGAGAGACGAGGGCAGCCCAGTGGCAGGAGCAGACCTGGATGCTCCATTACAGCGGCAAATAGATGATGCAGAGAAAGTAATGTTCTCGGTTTCATATGAAACTTAACCAGTAGGGCCTCTAGGGCATCGGGAGCACACACATGTGTTTTTGTCAGGATCGGGCCCCCAGATGTGCCCTGGCCGGAGGCTCGCGTCTAGGGGCCTGAGTCTGCAGACTCAGGCCCCCAGACGCTGTCGAAAGGTTTGTGAAAGCAAATTCGCGTCTTCAGAAGACCTTGATAAATTTCAGGATAAAAGATCAAACAGATGATTAAACAAGATGAGAAAATAATGTCAGGACTCTGTTTTATTTCTGTCAATAAGAGTTTCAAGATTCAAGATGAAGAAATCCGAGCAACCTCTCGAATGCATAGATCATATATACATTTTAAAGAAATTTTCCAAAAGTATGGTCTTCATTGATGAATAAGAAAGTGAACGATCATGGATAATTTTCTGATTCAAGTTCCATCATGATGACTATTTACTGATATTGAGATGGCTTACGGTTCCTAGATTATCATGTGTTGCTTTTCAGTTCTTTCAGCCGTTAAAGGTCACAATCCATGTCCCAGCTGCTTTGGCACCTTCTGCATCCGCAAGGCCAACAGTTCCTAGACCAAATATTACAACAATTGATCCAGGCTCCACCTTTGCAGTGTTCCAAACAGCACCTAAACCTTTATCTCCTTGTTTAAATACTTCACAACCAAAACTGGCACTTGTGAGCGGCTTTTGAAGCCACCAAATGCTGTTCCTTTCCAAACTTCACCTGGTTTAAGAGTAATTGGCTTTTCAACTGCTGCTGGCTCAACACAAATCATATGCTTATATTCATCATCTCCATAATCAGCCATAGTTTTTGCTTTTCTTTCCCATGGGTTCCAAACAACTGTATCCTCAAAAGTCAGATCATCTCCTTGTTCTGTGAAGCGCTCTCAGTTTTGAAGGTTATCAAGATAATCCAGAGTTTCCAGTCCTTCAATTCGCACTTCACTGATATCTGAAACTGAGAAGTAAGTGTGCATAGCCACAGTAAAAGAGAAAGGCTTAGCATAAGTGTTGCGAACACGTGCAGTAAGTGTCAACTCTCCTTCAGGGCTTAAAGCAACTCGAAGGCGAAATTCAAAGCTATGATTCCAGAGTTTAAAATCTTCCTCACTAGGTCGGAGAATAAGGTCAATGACCGCTTTGTTGCTGCTTGTTGACAAGGACAAGGGATTTGGAACTATACTCTAGAACCTGTTCCGAGCAAAACCATACTGTTCTGTTTGATCTAGATTGCTGAACTGAGGGAAACAGATGGGAATTCCACCTCGGATAGCCTTTGGAGGCTTGAAGATTGCCTTGCTGCTAACAAACAGCAATTCCTCTCCACGGTCGTTTTTCTTCCGCCTCCCGTCTGCCTCTGCCCTTGAGGAACTTTTTTCCCTCTTTGCATCCAAGCTTTTTTTTTCCTTTTCGTCAGCTCATTACTCCGAAAAAAACCTTTCCCCAAAGCGCGGCTCCCCTGTCCCAGAAAAAGCAAAAACTTGGTTCCGTTACCTTGATAGGAGACGCTCTTGAGTGTTACACAAAAACCGCCAGCTTAATGACAGGCCCAACCTCGAAGTCTCGTAGATTATAAGCTCTCAATATTTCTTGCCAGCAGCAACCAAAGCAATATGGCTGATGAGATCCACCACTCGATTGCTGTAGCCCCATTCATTGTCATACCATGCCACAAACTTCATAAATTTTTTGTTCAGAGCAATGCCTGCCTTTGCATCAAAGATGCTGGACCTCTCATCCCCAACAAAGTCGGTAGAGACCACATCATCCTCAGTATATCCAAGGATCCCCTTCATTGAGCTTTCAGACGCAGCTTTGACTGCTGCCTTAACTTCATCGTAAGAAGCATCTTTTTCCAGTCGGCAAGTCAAATCAACAGCTGAAACATTAGGAGTCGGAACTCTAAATGCCATGCCAGTCAACTTGCCATTCAGCGCAGGTAGAATCTTTCCCACTGCCTTTGCAGCACCAGTTGAGCTAGGGATGATGTTTTGTGCTGCACCCCTGCCTCCTCGCCAGTCCTTCCCAGAAGGACCATCCACTGTCTTTTGAGTTGCAGTAGTTGCATGGACCGTAGTCATCAGACCCTCAATAATTCCAAACTCTTGGTGTATAACCTTTGCAAGCGGAGCTAGACAGTTCGTTGTGCAACTGGCATTTGATACCATTTGCATCTCTGGTTTGTATTTTTCCTCATTAACACCCATCACAAACATTGGGGCATCTGCAGAAGGTGCTGATATGATTACTTTCTTTGCACCACCCTTAAGATGCGAAGAAGCCTTTTCCATTGTAGTAAAGACTCTTGAAGCTTCAACAACAGTGTCCACCCCAGCTGAGCCCCATGGGATCTCAGATGGGTCTCTCTTCCCATAAACCTTAATATTGTGGCCACCTATCCACATATCTTTAGAAGGTGAGGAAGACATCATTTCCAGAATTCTCTCTGCCTCACCAAGATATCCTGATCGTGCTAGAAGTTAAATCAAACAAGTAAAGTGATCTACTGTGGGTGTAATGCCGTAATTATTTGTCATCATCTTGAAAATATATCGGCCCTCGCATGCCAAATTCGCATGACTGCATGCACCCAACAAGCATGTGAATGTGACAACATCACGTTCCACCCCCTTTTCTTGCATACGCTTGAAGAGATCTATGGCCAGGTTACCATCTAAATTTGTGCCACATCCTTTTATCATTGCATTAAAAGATGCAACATCTTGGACTGGCAGACTGTCAAAAATGTTTAACGCCTCGGAAAGGGAACCACATTTGGCATACGTGTCAACCAAAGTGTTGCCAATAAAAATGTCATTTTCAAGATGTTTCATTACAATTTCCATATGGACATCCTGGCCTTTATTAACAGCCACCATGTTGCCACAAGCTTTTAAAGCACAGACAAGTGTGATACTATCCAGAGAGATATCCTCCTCGTGCATTTGTTTGAATAGTTGTAATGTCTTCTCTCCTTGACCCTGTTCAACATAGCTTGAAAGCAACCCTTCATGCTCGCTACTATACTCATACGCAGAGAATAAATGTAATCACAACAACTAAGTATGCACAAAGTATCAAATCGCACACACAACTTTCGGGTGGTTTTCACACCTCGAATGCGCAGCAATACGACAACGCGAGCCTCCGGCCGCAGACTCAGGCCCCTAGATGCGAGCCTCCAGCCAGGGCACATGCAGACTCAGGCCCCCAGACGTGAGCCTCTGGCCAGGGCACATCTGGGGGCCCGATCCTGACAAAAACACATGTATGTGCTCCCGATGCCCTAGAGGCCCTACTAGTTAAGTTTCATATGAATATGATTTATATATCTTTAGCACACTCCATGCATAGTGAGTCTAATACTGAACTTGTGTGTTGCAGGAGATTGTCTATATAGATGAGTTTTTATCTAGGCAGGGTGGCCGATCTGGTAGCCAAGGAAGGGTGCAAGACTCGGCATTGAAGGAGTACGTTGGGCAGCTTGTCAACGACATTATTGTATTTCATAAGACATGCTCCCCTGCTTTTGCCGAGAACTTCTTGAAGTTGAGGGCACTAACAAAGGCTGGGCCCTTCAAGACCATCCCGACCAACTCCAGCCTGGAGAAAGTAGTGTTGCTTCGACGTTCGAAGCTTCTCTACTTATTCACGAGTACTAGGTCTGGCCCACTTTTCTCCATGGTGGCCCGTGGCATGGTTGCCGGTGTTGAAGACCCCACTGTCATTAGACAGGAACTATTGGGGCAAAATGTATTGTTGCCTATGATCAAGAATAGCTCTGACCATGGGGAGCATAGCTCCAAGAAGCCTAGGAGAGAATAGATGTACTTATTGCCTACAACTGATATTGCATCACTGATGTACTGCACTTTGTAATCTTCTCTTCAAGTAATGAAAACTGATGTTTGTTGGATTCGCGTTCAATGTAGTTTGTGATACGTGTCATTTACTGTTTTTTTTTACTTGAATGTTACGTTTATTTGTCGAATTTATATGTAACACGATTCGTACCCTAAATTTAATACACAGTGCTTTATCGAATTCGTGCGCAACATGTATTTGTTCAAACGCATGTAACGATAACTCAACGACGTAAATAAAATAAATATCAAGCGACTAAACAAAAATAAGACGCGCTAAAAACTTTGTATTTGTATTAATAACAATTTTACATGGGGTCCATTACAACCAAGGCTTTACAAAATGTCTTCAGAAGCTACATTCCATGTGCTTTTGAGTTGTATACCTCTATCCTTGCTGACCTCCGCGAGGACTATCTTTCCATCGTCGAAAGAACCTGACTATCCGTAGATCCCTGTCGGTGACAGTGACCCTCCTTGCATGCACCGCTGCATAGATTGAGTCTCCAAATAAGTCGATGAGGTAGGCTTCAGCAGCTTCTTGTAGTGTGAGGAGGGCCTGGGCAGTCCAGTGATCCGGTTGTTTCACGCGTGATGTATCTGGAAACTGGGTCCTGTTGTTCCTTATCAGTATGCCCTCCATGATCTCCCGCACCAACTTCTGGAATGGAGCCTTCGGTATCAGGAGGTGAGTGGTCTCCTGGTAGTGGCGGATCTCGCGAAGAGCCACTGTGCCTGGCTTCCATCGACGCTTGCGATGCTGGCGTCGTGGTGGTGGTGGTGGAGCTGGAGGACGTGGCTGCCGTATGGAATTTCCAGGGGGTATCTCCGGGCCGCTTGCTTGGTGCGTACCATGTCTTCTAGGAGAGAGAACTCAAAACTCAAAAGTGAAATGTGTAAAATGAGGTGAAACTTTAAACTTATAGCCAAAATTTTCAAAAACCCTAAAATTTCAATTAATGAATCCATGCTTAGGAAAAATATCACCAGTGCTCTAATTCACATGAAATTTTACCTGTAGGCTCCTCAAGGACACATCAACCACCCAAAATTTTTTTGGCCCCAACAGAAGCCTTTGGATCACCTGTCCGGAGGCTCGCGTCTGGGGCCCTGAATCTGGGGAGGCTCGCGTCTGGGGCCCTGAATCCCCAGATTCAGGGCCCCAGACGCGGAGGGGAATTCAGGGCCCCAGACGCGAGCCTCCGGACAAGTGACCCAGAGGCTTCTGATGGGGCCAAATTTTTAATATAAATGAGTTTTTCTAATGCCCAGCATGAGGGTGAAGTTTCACCAGATTCCGATTTATAAATTTGACGGTTCAATCTTTTTTTGAAAATGCATTAACTGCATTATACTGCACTGATAATGTATTGTCAACCTCGCAACTGTAGATTAAATGTATTGATAATGAGTGTGCGCAACTGCAGATTAAATGTATTGTCAACCTCGCAATGCGAAACATTGGAAACTTAAAAATTGACAAAAAATAAATCATGGGTAAAATGGAATATTGCATATCGGATATACTGTTGCCAAACCACTAAATATAGTAAGGATATAGTGCATCGGCCCATGTACAACTGATCACTGACGTGTACGTGGTTGCACATTGAATTTATCCTCAACAAAACTACTTACAAAATTGGAAACTTGAAAATTCACACAATGCGAAACATGGTCAAAATAGAATATCACATATTGGATTTAGCATTGCGAAACTATGAAATACACGGTAGATAGTGCATCGCACCAAGTACAACTAGAGCTAGGGAAAATTTAGCTCCATTTTGCAGGCCACTACTATCAAATACTTGAAGGTCTATTGGAAAGATAACCCAAAACTAAGCTCCTTACAATCCACAACCAAACCTGAGCTAAAAACATAGATCCAATTACAAGGTAGCTTCTCAAAGCATATTCTTGACATTAAGATTAAATGCATCCTTGTTATTGCGGATCCTGCGAACAAGAACCAGATCTATGGGCTTAATAGTGATACGTTGGGCATGAATGGCTAAAAGTTGACCATCACTCATTAGATCAATCAAGTAGCTTTCAACTGCTTCTTGGAGAGCAAGCAAGGCTTGGCTTGACCATCGCCCCACATTCCTTGCCTGGTTCCTCGAAAAGAACTTGTGATGATGCCCTGACTGTAGATCTTGCAGTATTTCTCGCACCAACCTGGAGAATGGTGCCTTAGGAATAATCAAGTCGGCACTCTTCTGGAATTTCCTTATCTCGCGTAGCACAGCTGTGCCTGGTCTCCATCTTCGCTTTTTATGTGTTGGAGGGCGTGTATTACGAGCTGGAGCAGTAGTGGGAGGTGGAGTAGCTGGAGCATGTGGACCACCATTTCTGGACAATGGCGAACCATCATTATCGACCATACTAGGGCCACCATTGTTGGCCACAGTAGCGCCACCATTATTGGCTGCAGTAGGGCCACCGTTATCGGTCACCAGGGGATCTTTGTCACTCACAGTACGCTCACTAGATTCAGAAGAGTGTTGAGCTCTTGCTCTCGCATGCGCCTTTTTGATAGGAAGCTTGGAACGTGCCATGGCTGTGATGATGAAGGATAGAAAGGTGGAGGGTAGAGTGGAGAGCAATGGGAAAAAATGAAAGGAGAGACGACTTAAATACGAAACTTTCAAACTTACTGTGGTGTAAATGAATTTTAAATTTATCATTTCATTTCATTTCTCCGCCCCATCCCTACCTCTCTCTATCTCCTGACACCCCCCTCATGCCCCCCCTCTCTCTCTAGGCCAATGAATGTTCCAATGTTTGGAATTTTCATATCTTTGTCTTAGGATTTCAAAATTGACTTTTCATAATTAAAAAACAAAGTTCCAAATCAACTTTGAAAAATATAGTGACAAACCTTTGAAATTTTAAAGAAAATTTATAAGACATCTCATGTTAGAGATATGAGTATTGATGTGTCATATCCTTGGGACTTGTGCTCTCTTGTGGACTCTAAATGCATCAAAATTATTATCTTTATCTAGGTCTCCATTTTTTGCCATCTCTCTCTTGGGTTGCCAACCATTCTGCGTGCCGTTGTCTAGCTGTGCTGTTTTCATATCTTGCTTTTCTCACTTCATATATTGCCCTACTTATAGATTCTGCTTGAGATGTTTTGGACTTTTTTTCTTTTTCCTCATATCGTATCTCTAGTCTCCTATACCACCATTGGAATAATTGCCTCATAGAATTGGAATCATTGATGCCACTTCCATGATCAGTTGCCTTTTGAAAAGCACAGTGAGCTTGCCAGTGAGATCTTTCCATGCCTTGAGTTGACCATATTGCCAAACTTCCTTGATCTACAAAGTATGGACCATGTGCTTCAAGTATATGCTGCACAAGAAAAGAGATTAGAAACACAAAGTAATTCGAAATGATGATTTTTTTTTGCAATGGTGATAATACTGATCATGTAGTGTGTTATGCTATTTGTAGTCCGTGCCTCCACCATGGACTTATGAAATCTAGCAGCTGTCTCTTTAAATGCATTGGCATCACCATCCATAAACCCCAACTTCTGTAAGAGAGCTGCTAATCTATCTAGGTGTATCCACACTTCTGCCTTCGCAATCCTCATTCGTCCCCCATTGCTCCAATCTGAAACAGCAAGGTGCAACTTTTTCCATGCTTCGTACTTGTCTGGTTGTTTTACTAGTATATTGCATTCCTCATCTCGAGGTGGAGATAAAAACTTCCTAGCCTTGGGTCCGCCAAAGCATGGTTTACAAGGAACATTTCCACTCTTCCCCGATTTTTTCTCGTCCTTTTTTATTTCTACTTGGCCTCCGTGCAATCCAACTTCAGAGAGGACTTGTTCTACCTTCTTGCATGTAGCATCAGATTCTGACACGGGCTGCATCTTGTATGCAAAGCGTATATATTCATATACTAGCTTCTCAATTATTCTAACCAAACAATGCAATGTGCAAAAGTTAACCCTTGTTAGTGGTATTTCCAAAATAGGGCGCCAGTTTGGATCCACTGGAATTAGCATTCCATTTCTCATGACTTTCTGATCACGTGTCGGAGCACCCTATTGTCCTGCCTTGGCAAGCCATTCTTTCTTTCCATCTTTCCCTTTCTTCCTAGTTTGCATGCAGTATATGCACGGAAATTTTGCATTTGCTGCATTTGATAAACCAAGCATACACTTCAATGTTTTTAAATCACTTGCAAGATGCCATTCAACTTGATAGTCCCCAAACCCCTCAACGTGTAAAACTGCTCCATTATTTTGCTGTTGAATAACACTGGGTATATTAGTGAGGTTAAAAAAAACTTTAAGTGCTTCATGGTCCTCCTTTGGTACTTCAAATGCTGCAAGCCACCATATTTCATTCTCCGATTGTACACTGAAGTATAAAGGATGTTTTTCATCGATGTTGGGATCCAATGCTCGATTCATAAGTGTTATACTCACACGCTCAAGTTTTTGCCCCTTGATAATCTCACTCTCATCAAGTTTGAGGACAAACTTAAGCTTGCCTCTACATTCTTCCATAGACATATTGTAAAACTTGACCATAGCAATCTGAACCCTACATATATCCAATACAAAGTTGTTGGATGCATTCAATACAAAGGCAACTTCTTTGGAACCATACTTCAATATGTGTGTGTGTTCCAGATGCGTAGGCTCACCAATTAGTTCTAAAACTTTCTCATTTAGTTGTTTTCGAGCCTTCTTCACGTGAAATGGTTTTGGCAGAGGCATTACTCGCTTAGTATTGAAGATTTGCTTAAACCCTGTATCCAATTATTGATAGAGCATACTATATGACTCAGAACTCATTCCCACCTTGTCACATAATCCCTGAGCATCTGTAGCAGTAAACAAGTTGCTCACATCCCTAAGACGTTCACTAGCAACACCATCCACAATGTCCTTGAATTTACGATTTTCCAATGCATTTTTTACCATATTCTTGCTAAGGACTTTGGCAATAGTATCATTCTCTGCATGAGGAAACATATTTCTCATTGTAGTAGATTGAGCATATATCCATCTATGATATTGTCCACTTCCTTTGGCTAATTGGCCAATTGGTTTAACAGATCGGATGCGCCGACGTGCGTCTTTGGTTTTTAAAGTGGGCCCAATCTCCAAAGTTTTTGTGAGCTTCCTCTCTATGTTTCGATTCTCCTTCTCCAAGTCATTGACTTTAGACTGTAACTCCATATTCTGCACGTGTGTAGCATGCATAGCATCTTCAATGACAGACATTGCTTGTTGTAGGTTCTGGTTCTCTCTATCCTTCTCAGCCAATAATCTATCCTTTTCCATCAAAGACTGCATATTCCCTTGTAATCTTGTCTGCATATTTGTCAAGGTTTGATGAGCCCCTGCTAATCCTTGTGTGACAAGTCTACATGTGTATCCATACAATCCTTCATTGCCTTCACAAGCAAACTTTACAAATGATGTAAGCCCTTCAAATTGTGGTGGCCTTCGAGTGAGTGGATCGGGTGGATAAATGCACCCATCAACCCAAAGGTCCACATTTTTTTTCCCTGCATTTCTTTCTTGTTGCATCGTGCATCTTATTGCATCATCTCTTTCCACAGTTCTTTTGAACATTGGTGCATATTCATCCTCCAATTGAAAGTGAATATCTCTCTTTCTCTTGGTACATCCTGCACCTGCATTTTGCAAAAAAAAAAGTATGCAAATGTTAACTTGGATTAACATTCAAATCGCAGAACTACACCCCTTTGATTCACTATATCTGTGCTTTTTTTAAAACCCAGTTGGTTCTTGTCTCTTTCTCTTGCTGTCAGTCTTGATAGACCCTAATCAACCCCTAATCAGCCTGTAATCTTGGCTTTTAATCTACCTCTAATTAGCATCAAATCTTATCTTCTGTTCTATCCAAAATATTCTCTCTCTCTCTCTCTCTCTTTCTCTCTCTCAACAAAAATTCATCAAGGAAACCCTAAACACATTCATACTGAAGCTTGGCTAGTGGAAAACAATAACATCATCTTATCTTCTACCCTAATTTACTATCTGTCACTCTATCACTTATTTTCTTTGTTCATCTCACACAGTCCTCTCTGTCCCCCCCTTCTCCCCTCCTCTCTCTCTCTCTCTCCCCCTCTCTCTCTCTCTATGAATTGATGCTTAAGGACTGAACAACAACTGTGAAGAATAATAACATCACAAAGATTAAAAAAATAAAGATACCTCCATTATCACTGGATTGCTTGTAGTATAGACTGTTGAAGACGGAGATTTCTTAATGCATATTTCTGAAGAGGAAGATGGCTTGTAGCAGGGTAGAGTGTGTTGTAGATAGAGATTCTTTGATTTCAACAAATGGTATCAAAACTACTCCTCAATGCTGCTTCAGAAGAACTCGTATGCAAGAAACCATATTCTGGAGGGAAAGAGAAGAATGCACAAAATTTGGGACAAAATTAGAGCTTTCTGAGGGAATGAAAAAATGCCCAGAAATAGGTATATAATTGTCCAAAAAAGATGAAAATTTACAAGGAAACTCTCGAGTCAAAAAGGTGTCTCTAGGTAAAAAATAATCTTAAAATATGATGTGTACGTCATTTTATATCGTTTTTTAACTTCCGCCCTTTTAAGAAGCGAGAATGAGAATGATTGAAAAGTCACGAGGGCACTAAAGAGGGCATTAAAGAATGATTGGCTGCGTTTTTAGAAAAAATAGAATTGTATTTTTTTAGTTATGAGGATTTTGAGAAAAAGTGACCTTATCCTGCAGTTCGGGAATAAAATAATAGGTGAAATCTATTGAAAACACAAAAACGAGATTTGCTTGATTGTAGAAGATCTCCTTCTGTGCCACAAGCTTTTAAGCAGAGAATGAATGTGCTGGTATCCACAAACACACCTTCCAGCTATATCCGCTTGAAGCAAATCAAGACTTCCTCACTAAGCCCCTGTTCAGCATGTGCTGCAACCAAAGCCTTCCATGAATCTGTATCTCGAAGCGGCTGCTTATCAAACACCCTGTGAGCCTCTGCAAGGGAACCACATTTGCTATACATATTTATCAGAGAATTTTCCACAATCAATTCTCTTTCAAATCCCATTTTTGATATCTCACAATGTAAAGATTGGCCTGAGTGCAAGGCTCCTATGCTACCACAAGCTTTCAAGGTGCATAGAAAAGTAGCTCTAGTTGGAACCACACCCTCCTGTTGCATGTCCCTAAAGAGATCCAGGCAGTGAGACTAAACCCATTTTGAATATATCCTGTCATTAAAGCATTCCATGACACTTAATTTCTTTCCAGCAAGCCCTTGAAGACTTTATGCGCTTCGTTTAAACTTCCACATTTGACATACATGTCAACCAGAGCATTATTGATTAATTCCTCTTACTCCAAACCCTCTTCCACGTAGAACAAAAGTATAAACACAACAACTAAATATGTACAAAGTATCAAATCCCACACACAACTTTTGGGTGGTTTTCACACCTCGAATGTGCAGCAATACGACATCCACCCCCTCTAATCCTGCGCATCCTCCGGATGGGCCAACTACCCATGATCGTTATCATCAAGATCCACAAATAGATCAATCTCTTCATTATGCATTTCCGGTATATCAACAAGATTATCTGTCATATCATCTGTCTCTTCCATTGGAGTTTCTTCTCGTTGCTCTTCTCTTGAAAATTCTTCCAATGCATAATCTTCATCATCTCTTTTCTTGAAAATCTTGATTCTTTTTCCAGCAGTAGGCACTCTAAGCACTGTCCCATCCAATTCTGTCAGCTCATATGTTGCATTATCAAAGACATGTCTGACTATGTACGGCCCAAACCATCTTTTCACCATCTTCCGAAGTGCAGTATGCTGATTTTCAAGGCTGCTATCAAAGACTAATACCCAATCTCCCTCTTCTATTGCTCTAGGCCGCAAGCGATGTCTGCTTTCAAACCTGTCCTTATTTCTTAGTCTAGCAACCTTCAACCTATCAATAGCTAGCTGAATATCCTCTGGTCTTCTCTCCAACTACCGAATCCGAAGAGCTAAGAGCTCCTCTCTCGTCAAATCCTCCTGCCAAGGTAAAACTGGCCAAGTCAAAGCACAAGTCTCAGTCGACATAACCGGTTTCTGGCCATACATCAACTCTGCAGGCATATATCCTATGGTAACACTGTGAGTCGTACGATCAGCCCACAAAGAAAATGGTAGAAGTCTCGGCCATTCTCCAATCCGTCCTCTGCATGCTTTGGCTAATGCTTTCACTATCGGCAGATGCCCTCTTTCACTCTTCCCATTTCCCTCTGGATTGTATGCTGTGGTTAGAGCCAACTTGATTCCTAGTTGAGAGAAAAACTCCCTAGCTTCATCTGCATCCAATTCACCGTGACCCGCAGTGATCTTACCCACACAGCCATACCTGTAGAAAATTTCTTCCAATAAGAACTTACACACTGCACTAGTGGTCTTCGTTCTCAAAGATCTGCCCTCAACATGATTGGTAAGATTCTCTCTAGCCAAAACAATGTATCTCATCTGCCATAGACCCATAGGCATAGTAACCGAGTCAACTACCCACTTATAATGAATGCATAGTGGATAGGTCGGATGAAGCTCATCTCGATGACGCACTACCGAATACATCTGACAATCCCTGCAAGTCTCAACAAAGTGAGAAACATCTCTATACATGCCTTTCCACCAATATTTCTCCTTGATTTTCTCATAAGTAGCCCACACTCCTCTATGACCAGCCCAAGGACTCTCATGAAACTCCCTCATCACCTGTAACTGTGTCTCTCTATCACAGACAACCCGCAAAGGTAATCTGCCTCTTTTCTTTGGATGCTTCCAAAGAAATCCATCCTTGAGAAAATAACCATAGGCTTTCCTTCTAATCTTCTTGAACTCTTCATCTGTCCATTCATCTCTTTTGCTTAGTGTACTAAGGTATCTGCCAATCTGCAACCAATCTCCAACATAGAGTTCTTCTATGAAAGCCACAATATCATAGACATGGCAAACATGATCAACCATAGTGGCTGAAATTTCTGCATCATCCTCTTCTGCAAATAGCATCTCCTCATCATCATATCTGGCTCTAGACAACATATTTGCCACTGGATTATCCTTCCCTGCTATGTGTTTAAATTCCAGATTTAATGACTTGATGTATGCAATCCATCTCGGCATAGATATATCCGGAGTAGAGCAACTCGTAATCATACCAATCAATGGCAAGCAATCTATCTCTACCACAACTGAAGCTCCAATAAAGTACTCCTTGTCACATTTGAGAGCCGTAACAATCCCTAGTAACTCCCTCTTAATTTGCGGATATCTCCTCTGTCTCTCGTTTAGGATTTTCGCCCCAAACCGAATAGCATACATGTTTCCATCTGCATCATCTTGACCCACAGCCCAACCTATGCCAATTAGACTAGTGTCAACTGTCAATACAATAGGTCTTCTGCAATTATAATCCGCTTTCCTGAGAGTAGGAGCATTCTGCAATAACTTCTTCAATTTCCGCATGGCTCTAGTGTGGCTCTCATCCCAATAGAATTTCTGCCCCTTTCAAAGCAGCTGATATAAACAATCTGCTATGTGTGCAAAATGAGGTATCCAAATTATATAAAACATACAAGCTCCAATGAATTTCCGTACCTCTGAAGTGGTAGAACAATACTCCGCAATCTTGCCTATAGCATTCACCTTATCAGGTGAGGGTTTCTTGCCATAATACCCACACATATGTCCAACAATGACAACCTCATTCACTCCAAAAACAGATTTTTGCCCTGATAATGTCAAGTTCACTTCTTCTAACCTGGCCAAAATCTTCTCACAAGCTGAAATATGATCATCCACAAAGTATCTGCATCCCTGCTCATTTAAACTCTCATTCTTCTCTTCTTCTGCACACCCCTTAATGGGCACATCATCCAAGAAAGGCATAGTAAGCTGAGGTATATAATCACGAAGAACCTTATGCATGGCATTCATCATATGCGCAACAGAATTAGTGGCACCTTGAGGCAAGGTACACATTCTGATAAGCCCAATAGGAGTTCTCATCATGGTTATGTCCCTATCCTGAATACAAATCACCTAAAGAATAGATAGCACGTCCAGCAAATGCTTCTGCAAACTCATCCACAACTGGACCTATACCAACATTCCTGATAGTAACTCTGTTTACTGGTTGCATGTCCTGTATAAATCGGAGAGTACCATTCTTCTTTGGAACTGTAAACCACCTATTTGAGTATGGTACAGATGAAGGCTCAAGAATTCCCATCCTGATTTTCTCATTCAACAAATCAATCAACTTTGGCAGGTGTGCCTTAGGCACTGGAATAGATCGGAGGTTCCATGGAATATGAGGAATAGTAAAGATCACCATAGGAGCAACAATATTAGGATTCACACATCCAATCTCATGCGGGAAAAAAGCAAATCCCCTTCCATGTCGCTCAAGCATCTCCTGAAAGCATTGCTTCTCTGTAGGTAGCAAGAAATCACCATTTCCAATTTTCAGTTCAGCAATAGTCTCTGCTGAAAATTTATGACCAATATGCTCCGGATTCCTCAAAATTGACTGTTTGGCAGTCCTCTCTATTTGCTGATCACTATCAGGTGGAAGCGGTACAGCTACCGGCTTCACCTTCTTATCCACAGTTTTGTATTTCGTGTCAACCCTGGCTTCATTATACTCTTCTGCATTACTCAAATCTTGTTGTAAATCAGCAATTCTGCACTCCAATGGCTGAATATCCTCAGCCCTCTGCTCTATGGACTGCATAGAAACAACCCTAAACTCTGGATGCTGAAATATTTCAGCAGTAAACTCTGTTGGCTGAAAGTTTTCAGCCCTCTGTGTCTCTGTAAGCTGATCATAATCAGCTGGAAACTCTGTTTGCTGAATTTCTTTAGCACTCAACACTTTTTGCTGAGCCACCTCAGCCTCTGACTCAATCTCTGACACAAAATCTGCAATTTCATGAAACATGTCCAGGGATTGCACTAATACATTACTGTGACAACTCTGCATATCAGTTTTTAGCATATCTTTCATCTCTTCCATCGTATCTGCACAAATCATACTGTCATACATCCCATCTATGTGCTCATCATCCTCTAAAATTCCTGTATTTTTCAAATTTTTCTCCTTCCTGCATATGTACTGCCTGGCAGCTCTAGGCAACCTAGAAATCTTCTGATAGCTCATCGAACTGTTTGCTGAAATCCCAACAAAACCAGAGAAGAAAACACTCCTGCCAGGAGGCGAGAACTCCAATCTCCTCTGCTCTATACCACTGTCGTCTCGCGAAACAGCGGTACCTAATGAAAACCCGAATCCCTCACAGTGGGCAAAGATGCATCTCTGAGAGTATCCATGTTTCTAACATGGTTCACACACACAATCATAAACTGAACTGCTCTCATACCATCTTTACTGCGAATTCGTGCATAAGCAGATCCATCATCCATTACCTTTGTTTCCATGCGCATCTCTGTGATGAATGGCTGTCCAAGAATTATGGGATAAGAACATGAATCCTCCACAAAGAAATGGAAATCCTCCTCTACATCACCAATAGAAACCCTGACACTAGGACAGGCAGCATACAAATCACCTGCAGTGTTATTGGCGGCTCTCATACGCCACCCATGCTCTACATCCATAGGCCATCTGTTACTTTCATAAACTCCACGAACTATGAGATTAATCTCTGAACCATGATCCACCAATGCAACATAAGGCACCTGTTTCTCTCCAATTTTTACCATCGTCTCTGTAGTTGCCCTAGCCCAATGACTCTGCGAAAAGTGACTACGCAGTATCAAGACAAGCTCATCAGTTTCAGCATAATGCATAGGCTGAACCCTCTTCTCTACCTACGGAAAAACAGAAGCATTCTCAACCATAACCTCATCCTCATCCTCATCCAACTCCCCAATCAAAACTCCCTGTGTATCAGTGGTAGGCAATGCATGTCTTTTCCTCTTCAGGACCCCTTGAAACTGATCCTGAAACTCTCTTTTCGAGATGCCCAACACCTCAGAAATAGTGAAAGTCACCTCACTGCTAAGTATCTTGTCATTAAAGATTTTCTTCATGTCTGTAGATGTCTCAATATCGGACATCAATCTAAGCCCTGGTTGCTTTCTCTCTCTAGGCTCTTGCCTCTTTTCTCTCTTTTGAGCATCTTCCATTTGTCGTTCTCGCCCTGGTCTCAAAGACGGTCTTTTGAGCAAGCTTTATCCCCAACCATGCAAAGAAATCATGAGCTTCATCTGCATCCAATTCACCCCTATCTACTATAATTTTTCCCACACAGCCATACTGACAAAAGATCTCTTCTAAGAGAAAAGTACACACAACATTTGTTTTCTTAGTACGTAAAGCTTTCCCTTCCACTTGATTAGTCAAGTATTTACGAGGAAGCACAAGATAACTCATTTTCCAAAGACTTGTAGGCATTATAACCAAATCCACCACCCACTTAAAATGAAGAGACAATGGATATGTGGGTTGCAATCCATCCCGATGTCTCACAGTTGAATACATTTAACATGTACATGTTTCCACAAAGTGAGCAACATCCTTATACATACCCTGCCACCAATATCTTTCTTTGATCTTTGTAAAAGTACCCCAAACACCTCTATGACCAGCCCACAAGCTTTCATGAAATTCTTGCATTACTTTTGCTTGTGAAGCTGTGTCACCCAAAACTCGCAATGGCATACCTTGTTTCTTTTTAGCATGTTTCCATAAGTATCCATCTTTTTAAAAAAACCATATGCTTTCCTCTTGATTTTATTAAACTCGTCATCTGACCATTCATCTTTCTTTGTTAATGTACGTAGGTATTGATTAATTCTCAGCCACTCTCCTGCATATTTGTCTTCTAGAAAAACTTCTACACAAGATATAAAACATCTAAAGTGTCTTCTCTTTGTTGTCCAAGCTTCTGTTAATGTTGTAGCACACCTTGCATTGCTAAATTCACTCTTGCAACATCAGTTTCAGCCATAAGAAAGTCATCTTCTTCCTCCTCATCCATCATCCCATCTTCATTCTCATAATGTGCTCGAGATAACATGTCTGCCACTCGGTTATCTCTTCCTGCAATATGCTGAAATTCAGTGTTCAAAGATTTGATGTATGCGATCCACCGGAGCATAGCAATGTCTGGAGTAGCACAACTAGGATTTGTCAAGTCTTCTTATGCAATGACAAGATATCTCATATTCCATAAATCTTTAGGCACGGTAACCAAATCAAATACCCATTTGTAATGCATAGACAATGGATAGGTCAGTTGCAACCCATCCCTATGATTTACTATGGAATACATCTGACAGACATTGCATGATTCCACATAATGCTCCACATCTTTACACATGTTTTGCCACCAATAATTCTCTTTGACCTTGGAAAATGTGCCTCAAACACCTGTATGTCTAGCCCATAAACTTTCATGAAACTCCTGCATCACTTGTTGTTGTTGAGAAGCCACACCCATCAAATACTTCTTATCACACTTAAGGGCTTTCACAATTTCCCATAATTCTCTTTTAACCTATGGATATCTTCTATGTTGTTCAGTCAATACTTTAGCACCAAAGAGAATTGCATATCTTTGTCCTTCCTCATCATCTTTCCCAATTGCCCATCCAATCCTTATTGGGCTTGTATCAACAGTAATACTAATAGGCTTTCCATGTGAATAGTCAACCTTTCTCAATGTAGGAGCAGATTTTAAGAGTTGATTCAATTTCTTCATTGCTTTTTTATGCTTCCTTTCCCAATGAAATTTCTGACCTTTCCTTAGAATCTAATAAAGAGCATCGGCTACATGTGCAAAGTGAGGAATCCATATCAAATAGAACACACATGTGCCCAAGAATCTATGCACCTCTGATACATTCGTGCATACATCTTGCATTCTATCAATCCCACCTATTTTTGCTAGTGATGGCCTTTGCCCATAAGGCCCACACATATGCCCAACAATCAAAACCTCTTCAACTCCAAAGACAGACTTTTATCCAAAAAGAGTTAAATGCACCTCTTCTAGACGTGTCAAAATTCTCTCACAATCCACAATATGGTCTGTAACCAATTGTCTACATCCATGAGCATCCATCTCTTCATTCTTTTCATCCACTGCACACCCTTTGATTGGAACATCATCCAAGAAGGGCATAGTCAATTGTGGTGTAAAATCCCTAAGTACCCTATTCATAGCATTTGTCATGTGTGCCACTAAATTTGTTGCACCCTGTGGGAGAGTGCACATCCATACTAATCCCAAAGGTGTCTTCATGGTTATGATATCTCTGCTTTCAATTGCAAGCTGAAACTGATCATAACTCGAGTAAAGATCACCCAAAGAATAGATCGCTTTGCCTTCAAAAGCCTCTACAAAATCATCAACCACAAGACCTGCACCCACATTTCTTATGGTCACGTTATTGACCGGTTGCATGTCTTGAATAAATCTCAAAGTCCCATTATTTTTGGGCACAGTAAACCAATGATTTGAGTATGAGGCTGAGGAAGGCTCTAAGATCTTCATGCAAATCTTTTCATTTAGCAAATCCATCAACTTTGGCAAGTAGGCTTTAGGCACTGTAATAGGCCTCAAGTTCCATGGTACATGTGGCATAGTAAATATGACCATAGGAGAGACAACATTTGGATCCACACAACCTATTTCACTTGGCTGAAATGCAAATGCCTTCCCATGTCTAGCCAACATCTGCATAAAACAATCTCTCTTAGTAGGCAAAAGAAACCCTTTTGCACCAACTTTCAATTCCTGTAATGTTTCAGATGTAAACTGATGGCCTATATCTTTAGGATCCCGTAAGCTTGTCTACCTTGACACTTTTTCATACATACTCTCACTCTCTGGTGGAAGTGGCAAAGCAATTGGTTTCATCTTTTTGTCAACTGTCTTATACTTTGTCTCCACAAGTGCTTTAGTCCATTGTAATCCTTCTTGCTCAGCAAACAATGCTACAACATCATACATATCCAAAGAACATACTGACAACACTCTGTTTTCAGCCTCATTTTTTGCATGTATAGTTGCTGAAATTTCAGCCATAGTGTCAGTAATATTCAGCCCATAAAAGATGCGTGAAATGCTATCATTTTCAACTAACAACCCTAATGCTCTCAGTTTCTTAGTAGCCTATTTCATAGATATGCATTCAGCCCTACACATAGCTTCCATAGGCTTAAACCAACATGAACTGTTTGATGTAAACTGAGAATTTACCAATAGTAAATACATGCTTCATTTCATGAAGAGGTGAGTACACCCACTGAACATCACTACTATAGCCCCGCATTACAACAATGCTTAATGAAAATCATCATCATCAAGCATTACATTAGGAGTTATCTTTTATGAAGATGTGCGCATTACAGGAGTTATCTTGCACAAAGAAATGTTGCTCTTCATGTACATCACCAATCATCACTTTTACATTAGGACATGCAGCATAAAGCTCCCCTGAAGAATTATTTGCAGCTCTCATTTGCCAACCATGATTAGTGTCTATAGGCCATTCACCATTTTCATACAATCCCCGCTCAATGACATTTATCTCAGACCCATGGTCAAGTAAAGCAATACAAGGAGTTTCATGTTCCCCTATTTTCACTACCATTTCAGTGGTAGCTCTAGCCCAATGATTTCTTGTTGTAACAAATCTAAATTTTATTACGCGTGAATAGGGCTTTGGGTTAATTATTTTTTTTAAAAGATTAAGGCAAATTTTTTTCCTCCCTCCTTCCCCCAGCCGACTGTCGAGCTCAGGAGAGGGAGGGAAGCATGGGACACCAAGCTTCTTGCTGGAGCTTGGAACAAGGAGGATTCATGCAAAATGACACATAGGAGAGGGAGGATTCCCTCCCCTCCCCTATATAATTGAGGGAGGGCTGCAGGCTACTGGGAAGGGGGAGGAAAGGACTGAAGACGAAGATAATGTTGCTGCCACCTGACGCCAAAGCGCCGTCTATCTGCCGTGAGGGATGGAGAGAGAATGACATCATTCGCCGTGTGCTGCCATAGAGCATGAAGGCGCCGCCCTGAGCTGCTATTGAGGAGGAGCCGCCCTACCACCAACCATTCAACACGTTGCCACTGCCACTGGTTGAATTGCCTTGGGCTCTCTCCACGTGGCTCCACAGAAGTCTTCAGAAGCTTTGGAAGCTTCTTGGGGAAGCTTCCAAAGGCCCTAATAAGCCCCCTTTCATGTAGGCCTATTTAAAGCCTTTTCTTCCCCCCTCCCGGTTTTATCCCCTTTTACCATTTCATCCCGGGTTTTAAACCCTTAAGCCCCCTTCCCATGGATGGACCCCCCCTGAAAAGAACTAAGGCTTGAAAAGCCTTATTACCTTCCCCCCTGTGCTTAAATTTATAAGTCCCTTCTTGTGTTTTTTTTCTAAACCCCGTGTTTCACCGCCCCCTCATATTCATTTTTAACACATCCCCCCTAAGCCCTTTTTATTCCCTCCCCCCCCCCCCCCCCTCGTGTCCCCTTATTACACAGCCCTTCCCCCCCCCCCCCCAGTACTATAAACCCTTGTGTTACCTATTGACCATCACGTTTAAAGAAGGTTATCTACGACAATCATCATCGATTTCTTCCTATTGACCATCCCAAATATGTTCTCCCTACTAATGAAATGTCTCCACAATCTCTAACCATTTGAGATTGGAAGGAGAGATGGAGTAATGCCGACAGCCACCCTCCACTCGGCATGAGTCGGTAAGAAGTGCATTTCTCTCGATTGACTTTAAAATATTTAGCATGATGAATTTTTTACATAATATATTGTTTGTTTGTTAGGTTCTCTATATTTTTTCGTCTTCCGTACTGGACTGAACTCAAGATCAATCACCTGTTGGACCCCATGCACATATTCAAAAATGTTGTATCTATATTATGGGATCACTTGATAGGGGCTCGTGATTCAGTCAATGTAAGGGAGGATTTACGTAACATTGGTCGCATGAGATGAGCCTGGCCACGCATTGGACCCAGAGGAAAGATTGAGCTATCCCATGCACCTTGTATGTTGTCAAAGAACGAGGAAAAAATAGTGAATGAACAAATATGTAGCTTTCGAACACCCACAAGATGTATGAGATGTCTCAAGGGAGCCTTTATAAAGAAAAAGAAAAGAGGTGTGAAGCAACTATCTGGTTTGAAGTCCTACGATTGGCACAAAATGATTCAAGTAAGAGTATCTCTAACCATGAATATAATAATTAGTGGAGTAACTATGTGTAAACTTTGGGGTATGATGACTTTTTTCTCAACTAATCATTTGATCTATGAATATTGTTTTTATTCAGTTCGTACTTCCTACTAGCATATCCCATTGTGTATCCAAAGATGTACGTGATATCATTTACAAGATGGGAGAGCTTATGAGGTGTGTATACATTGTATTTTTTCATTATATATCTTTGAATTTCTACACAAAAATAAACAATTCTCAAATACATCCTGACAGATACGTGAGCTTGAAAGAAATTGATCCAAATACATTACAAGATGCTCGAGTATTATCTGTTGAGGTGGTTTGTTTGGTGGAGGAAATTTTTTCTCAATCCATTTTGACTACTCAATTACATTTACGCGTACATTTGATTGATGAGATCGCACTTTGGCAGTTCATGCAAGGTGGATGTTTTTTCTTGAGCGCTTCATGAAAACCTTAAAAGATTTTGTGAGGGAAAAAGCACGGCCCGAGGGAAGCATGGCTAAGGGTTGGTTAGTGCAATCATCCCTTGTTTATATCTCTGAATATCTTGCTGAAGTGGATCCCTCTCAACCACGACTATGGAAAGATGATGAAGACTTGAGGATGACCTCTATAATACCTCAAGGAAAAGGAATGAGTAAAGTGCTAACAGAAGAAGAACTTTGTAAGTTAAATAGTTTTTGTGTGCTCAATAGTGATGTAATGAGCAAATGGGTGACACTATATAATGAAGCAAGGGCAATAAGAAAAAGCGAAAGACAAGAATTTCGCACTACATATGGACGTAATGTCTCATTTTCAGGTCATCTAAATGCGCTCCCACATCATATTGATATAGATTGGTTACATGAGGAAATGGAGAGAATGGAAAAAGAGGAGGAAATTAAAATATCTCAAGAAGAGTGGGAATACGTAGGAGGTTGCTTATCAAAGGTGAGACATACTATCAATTAATTTGTTTCTATAAGTTTTATTTTATATAAATAATTGACATGTTTGATCTTTTATCTTTTACTACTAATGCACATTATTCAATGCACTTTGGTGTGAGGGTAAACATATTCGAACTCAACGTATAGATGAAAAGAGAAATACCCAAGATTGTGGTATCCTTGCTCACTTCGAGGATGCCAATGGTACCATGGAAGGTTATTGTGGCTTGATCCAAGATTTTCTAAAGCTTGACTTCAGATCATTCTTTATGTATGTACTGGATGTGAAGTGGTTTAAAGAAGTGGTAACAAATGGTGAGCATTGCACAATCAAACGTCATCCAAGTGGTTTTGTAATCATTGACTCTACAAAATTTCACCAAAACAAGAATGACACATTAGTACTACCTCAACAATGCGAGCAGGTATATATACAAAGTCTAATTTTTTAATATGTATACATGTGATACATATACATAATATAATAAGTATTTAAGTTTCTTGCTTTTGTTTTTCAAATACAGGTTGTGTATCATCTAATGGTAAACAATAACCGATGGTGGTATGTCATCCCTATATCTAATCGTTCAAAACCAATATATGGTAATATTACCGACATGGAGATAGCAGATGACAATCTAACAATTAATGATGATGTGCATGATGACACCAGAATGGATGACATGCGTGATATAGTACAAGATGAACCTCACGAGGATGTTCAAGGAAATGCAGAAGAAGACAATAATGTGATTGTTGATGATATTGATGAAGTTATTGAGCAATATAGCAACACATCTGATAGTGGGAAAGACTTATTTGTTTCGTTACCTCTTAGTAACACAGACCTAGAAGTAGATAGTTTAGCAATGATCTCATTGAAGATGAGATGGATCATTCACTGTAACATACTTAATTTTCTTAATGATTCAATGTGTATTCTTAATTCTATGGTTTTTATCATGCGCACACGTGCATACTCAAGAATCAATAGTCAAGTTTAAAGCTAAATTGAATTTTCCATAATAAAAAGGAAGTATTTTTAATCATCTTCAAGTAGAGAAATTACGAGATACATATTGCAATGCTTGCTACTAATTGTATAATAAGGTTTCTATCGCTTGCCGCTAATTACTTATATCACGCTTGTCAACTGGAGGAATTGCCATTCATTAGAAAGCAATGAAAAAATAATTACTAACTCTGTTTTTTTAATTCAATAATTCAATGTGTATTCTTAATTCTATGGTTTTTATCATGCGCACACGTGCATGCTCAAGAATCAATTTCAGGTGGTTAAATAATTATCAACTTTGGTTTTTTAATTATATTAATTTCAATTTTAGGTGGTTAAATAATTGCACGGTTGCTGACGCATCTATATTGCATCTATTTGCGTGGATATATAGACGCAAAATTCGTGTCTATTTACACGCTCTTTTACACGCACATATAGACGCAATGATAGACACGCCCGACTTTGCGCGTCTAACATGCACGTCTATGCCTCGTTTCTATTGTAGTGATATTTCTTCACGTCTATACCTGTGTATACACTGAAATGTAGACACGCTGGCAGACGCACTCAGTCGGCTGATTTCAGTCCGACGACGACCGCCATTCATGATTTACAAAATGCAATACATAATGGAATCAGAAATCCTAATACACAGACAGAGAGAGAGAGAGATAGAGAGAGAGAGAGAGAGAGAGAGAGAGAAAGAGAGAGAGAGGGAGAAAGAGGACTCACCTTGGGTGTTTGGTGTGGCGGGTAGTGGCATTTCTTTCTTCTCCTTCTTCCTCTCCTTGGTAAGTTACCCTCCCTTGATGCTTGCTTGCTTGCTTCTTGCTTCTTTTTCCTCTTGTTCTTGTCTCTCTTGCTCTCTCTTTCTTCCTCTCCTTGGCTTTCCTTTTTTCCTTCTTGTGTGTTTGAAATGAAAGAAGAGGTGAGTCATGAGGAGGTGAGGCATGAAGAGACTGCATGTCGGCTAAACTCAAGCTTCAGAACCGTAAAAAACGCAGGAAAGGAAAGGCGCAGTTTGAAAAGAAATGATTTAAGTATGGTTTCAATGTTGACGTGTGCGTCTATTTTGGCGTGTATATACGCGTCTAAGGTTTATGTAAACACACGTATAGACGCGAACATAGATGCTAATTTAGACGCGTACTTAAATGCCGATATAGACGTGCATTTAGGCTTTATCATAATTTCTTGTTTTTAAGATAAGTTTTGATAGTGAATTCTTATCATAAGTTCTAATGTATTTATGATGAATTTTGTGTATTTAAAATTGAGATATTAGAATAATTAATATGCTAGCTTGAAATTTTTATGTAAACATATGAATGACAAATATTTTGATATTGTCATGAATTAGGTTTAATCATGTCGTCGTCATCACCTAGTGCGGTGCATGCTGATGAGTCAACGAGCACATCCTCAAGTGAGGATGAAACATTACGTATTCATAATCGAGATGCATGACTACGATGAAAAATTAAATGCATGTGTGATCGTTGTCGAGGATGTATTTTTCGAGCACGTTGAATTGCAATGTCACACCTCAGTTTGTATGGAGAATGGGACCGAGAAAAATCACCGGTATTCATTGTTTTTTTTAAACACTAAGATTGCTAGTCTATGTTACTCAATATATATCAACGTACATGAAACTCCCTTTTGTGGTTGAGTATGATGCGGTGCCACATCCTCAAATGCTTCCTCCCGGGTGTCGAGAGGCTGCAAAACGTCAACGCGAGGAGGCACAGTCTTCAAGAAGAGTGGAGACTCACGACCATGATAGTAGCCCTTATGAAATACCCCATCAAGTCGTAGAGGATGAGATTTTGGATAACATGGTACACCATCTATTTTCACAACCGGTTCAGGGAGAATGTCACTCTACGAAGCCAGATGATCCACTATACATAGCGTCATCTACTCCGTTGTACGAAGGTTATACGTACTCTGTTCTTTCTGCGTCCCTCGAGATACTTAACTTGCAAACAATTTATGGATGGAGTAATGTCAGTTTGGATGCGTTATTGAAGTAAGTATCAATTCAGATTGGCTTATGAATCATAATATTAATTCTTCTATTTTGAAATCAGATAGAAATATATGTTGGTGGTTTTTTAACTCACTTTTAAAAATATATGTAGGTTATTATCACAAATGCTTTCAAAAGGAAACAAATTGCTAACTAAGAGAGAGCAAGCAAGACATTACTTGAAATCTGTGGAAGGCCTCGATTATGTTAAGATCCATGTATGTGTCAATGATTGTGTCTTATTTCGTGGGATTCATGAGTTCACACGAGAGTGTTCTGTTTGTGGCAAATCAAGATACGAAGTGGAGATGAAGTCAATGGATGTGCCTCGTAAGATTTTGCGACATTTTTCGATTGTTCCACGTATAAAACTTATGTTCAAGTGTAAGTCTATTGGAAAGCTCATGTCATGGTATGCTAGTCATCGTTCAAGTAATGGAAAATGGAGGATCCCTGTAGACACACTGCCATGACAACATATAGATAATTTGTGGACCGTTTTCAAAGAAGAACCAAAATTTGAGATTTGGTTTAGGTATCGATGGAATCAATCCATTTTGTATCAAAAGCACATCATACAGTGTATGGCCAGTGCTATTGGTGAACTATAATATTCCTTCATCCATGGCAATTAAAAAGGGACACGTAATGTTGTCCCTTCTGATTCCTGGAAAGCACAAGGTAAAAAACATTAACATTTACTTAGAGCCTTTGATTGAAGAGTTAGAAATGTTATGGGAAGGTATTGAGGTGCAAGATACAAGCGCATCTGCATCCTCTAGAGATTTAACATTGAAGGCCATGTTGTTGTGGACCATGCATGACTTTCCAAGATACGGAGAGTGTTCAGGTACATGTATATAACTCTATATTTGAAATTCAAGACTTGAATCAATTACATTTTATTAATTCACTTGTTTGTTCAGGTTTAACCACATCAGGATATCATGCATGTCCTATTTGCAGTGCTCAATAACTTCATCAATATCATCGACAATCACATTATTGTCTTCTTCTGTGTTTCCTTGAACATCCTCGCGAGGTTCATCTTGTACTATATCACGCATGTCATCCGTTATCGTGTCATCATGCACATCATCATTAATTGTTGGATTGTCATCTGCTATCTCCATGTCGGTAATATTACCATATATTGGTTTTGAACGATTAGATATAGGGATGACATACCACCATCGGTTATTGTTTACCATTAGATGATACACAACCTGTATTTGAAAAATAAAAGCAAGAAACTCAAATACTTATTATATTGTGTATATGTATCACATGTATACATATTAAAAAATTAGACTTTGCATATATATCTGCTCACATTGTTAAGGTAGTACTAATGTGTCATTCTTGTTTTGGTGAAATTTTGTAGAGTCAATGATTACAAAACCACTTGGATGATGTTTGATTATGCAATGCTCACCATTTGTTACCACTTCTTTAAACCACTTCACATCCAGTACATACATAAAGAATCATCTGAAGTCAAGTTACAGAATATCTTGGATCAAGCCACAATAACCTTCCATGGTACCATTGGCATCCTCGAAGTGAGCAAGGACACCACAATCTTGGGTATTTCTCTTTTCATCTATAGTTGAGTTCGAAGATGTTTACCCTCACACCAAAGTGCATTGAATAATGTGCACTAGTAGTAAAAGATAAAAGATCAAACATGTCAATTATTTATATAAAATAAGACTTATAGAAACAAATTAATTGATAGTATGTCTCACCTTTGATAAGCAACCTCCTGCGTATTCCCACTCTTCTTGAGATATTTTAATTTCCTCCTCTTTTTCCATTATCTCCATTTCCTCATGTAACCAATCTATATCAATATGATGTGGGAGCGCATTTAGATGACCTGAAAATGAGACATTACGTCCATATGTAGTGTGAAATTCTTGTCTTTTTCTTTTTCTTCTTGCCCTTGCTTCATTATATAGTGTCACCCATTTGCTCATTACATCACTATTGAGCACACAAAAACTATTTAACTTACGAAGTTCTTCTTCTGTTAGCACTTTACTCATTCCTTTTCCTTGAGGTATTATAGAGGTCATCCTCAAGTCTTCATCATCTTTCCATAGTCGTGGTTGAGAGGGATCCACTTTAGCAAGATATTCAGAGATATAAACAAGGGATGATTGCACTAACCAACCCTTAGCCATGCTTCCCTCGGGCCGTGCTTTTTTCCTCACAAAATCTTTTAAGGTTTTCATGAAGCGCTCAAGAAAAATCATCCACCTTGCATGAACTGCCAAAGTGCGATCTCATCAATCAAATGTACGCGTAAATGTAATTGAGTAGTCAAAATGGATCGAGAAAAAATTTCCTCCACCAAACAAACCACCTCAACAGATAATACTCGAGCATCTTGTAATGTATTTGGATCAATTTCTTTCGAGCTCACGTATCTGTCAGGATGTATTTGAGAATTGTTTATTTTTGTGTAGAAATTCAAAGATATATAATGAAAAAATACAATGTATACACACCTCATAAGCTCTCCCATCTTGTAAATGATATCACGTACATCTTTGGATACACAATGGGATATGCTAGTAGGAAGTACGAACTGAATAAAAACAATATTCATAGATCAAATGATTAGTTGAAAAAAGTCATCATACCCCAAAGTTTACACATAGTTACTCCACTAATTACTATATTCATGGTTAGAGATACCCTTACTTGAATCATTTTGTGCCAATTGTAGGACTTCAAACCAGATAGTTGCTCCACACCTCTTTTCTTTTTCTTTATGAAGGCTCCCTTGAGACATCTCATACATCTTGTGGGTGTTCGAAAGCTACATATTTGTTCCTTCACTATTTTTTCCTCGTTCTTTGACAACATACAAGGTGCATGGGGTAGCTCAATCTTTCCTCTAGGTCCAATACGTGGCCAGGCTCGTCTCATGCGACCAATGTTATGCAAATCCTCCCTTACATTGATTGAATCACGAGCCCCTATCAAGTGATCCCATAATGTAGATACAACATTTTTGAATATGTGCATGGGGTCCAACAGGTGATTGATCTTGAGTTCAGTCCAGTACGGAAGACGAAAAAATATAGAGAACCTAACAAACAAACAATATATTGTGTAAACAATTCATCATGCTAAATACTTTAAAGTCAATCGAGAGAAATACACTTCTTACCGACTCATGCCGAGTGGAGGGTGGTTGTCGGCATTAGTCCATCTCTCCTTCCAATCTCCAATGGTTAGAGATTGTGGAGTCATTCCATTAGTAGGGAGAACATATTTGGGATGGTCAATAGGAAGAAATCGATGATGATTGTCGTAGATAACCTTCTTTAAACGTGCCGGCCTAGAGGAAATTTGTTTCGTTACCTCTTGGTAACATAGACCTAGAAGTAGATAGTTTAGCAAGGGATGATCTCATTGAAGATGAGATGGATCATTCACTGTAACATACTTAATTTTTTTAACGATTCAATGTGTATTCTTAATTCTATGGTTTTTATCATGCGCACACATGCATACTCAAGAATCAATAGTCAAGTTTAAAGCTAAATTGAATTTTCCATAATAAAAAGGAAGTATTTTTAATCATCTTCAAGTAGAGAAATTACGAGATACATATTGCAATGCTTGCTACTAATTGTATAATAAGGTTTCTGTCACTTGCGGCTAATTACTTATATCACGCTTGTCAACTGGAGGAATTGCCATTCATTAGAAAGCAATGAAAAAATAATTATTAACTCTGGTTTTTTTATTCAATGATTCAATGTGTATTCTTAACACAAGGAACTTTCAATCGTTCCCCACATAGGCAATTTGGTGAAATATAGGAAATTCTCCAATATTTCCTACGTAGACAAGTACGTATTCCCCATCTATAACTAGGAAATTGCATTCCCTACATCTTATAATAGGGAATATAGAGCATTCCCTACATTCCTTTGAAAGTCCCTACGTTCCCTACATCTTATAATAGGGAATATAGAGCATTCCCCACATTACTTTGAAAATCCCTACATAAAGAATTATAAGGATGGGATTCCCTACTTTTATGTAATAGGGAATTAAAGGTAAAATGAGGATAAGATAAAGATGATGTTTATCACAATTCTCTATTTCTCAATTCAAGTTGATAATGATGGTTTCGAGAAGGTAAGGACAAAGGTCACAAGAAACTCTAAACCACTTACTATATAGAAAGTTCACATTATAACTAGGAAGATTACTAACCAAAGTAGGAAGAATGTAGAATTTTCTAGTTATAACTAGATAATTTTGCCATCACTAGTCTCTTCTAACTAGTAACATCCTTTTCCTAGATAGTATCTAGAAAATTGAAGCCCTATCTAGCAACATTATCTAGCAAGTTATTGTATAACTAGTAATAATATCAATCTAATTAGAAAATTTTACTTTTTATTAGTCATCACTAGCAAGTACTATCCTCTAACTAGGGAATTATAGATATTCTATCAAGTTAACTTGGATCTCATGATTTTTCTAGGTATAATTAGTAAATAAATATTCATTAATTAGACATTTACATTTGTATAATACTTACTCACAGCTAAGCTTTTCACATTGACACAAAAGTAAGACCATAGTTGTTGAAAGGTAATCACAATAACAAAAAAGAAAATTAAAGAAAGATGTTTAGTACACATGAATAACACAAACTGTGTGGCCCCAACAACAGAGTCATTGCAATATTTAGCAACAATAACACTTACAATGTTGAGCAAAGTACATGGACACATTGACCAAGCATATATCATGGCCATGACATCCATCTTATTGCAAAGCTCATGATTATATTAGTGAGAAAAAAGCATATTGCACCAATGGATTAAATAGAAACTCCACACACTAACATCATATTCCCTACAGTCCAAATGAGCAACAAGAGCAAACATTCAAAGTGCATGGCAAGAAAACCACACAATCATATATACCCCATCATGAAAATTAGATGGCCATATTAAAAAGGAAAGCACATTACCAAGTGCATGACCATATTGGTCATGGAAGTGCACATGGAAAAAAAGAACCACCAAGGCAAAGCGCATAGCCATATTGAGAAAAAGCTAAATTGCATTGCCCAAAACATGTGGCTATAGAAAATAAAGCAAACTACATTGCTAGTTGTATGATGAAATATTATCACCTTTCAAACTAGCACTAAACTTATAAAGTTCATGTCTTAACACAAAAATATAAGTACCAAGGATTCTATTGATTGCCAACTATTGTAGCTAGCTCTATGTGGAAGCTTGCAACATGAATGATGGGAAGCTCCTTTAAGGTTCACTATGAGGTGACTTGAATAACAAGAAGGCTACACCTAAATAGCCTTACAAGGGTGGAAGTATATTACCTTTACAAAGAATTAGCGCTCCAAAACAAAGAAATCCTCATTGGATATCCTCATTTTATCAGGGTTTGAAGTTGAGAAATTCCATAGAAAAGTATCGATTGGAGTATATCAAATTCTCACCAATCTCAAAGGTAGGTGAAATAATTCAAACAATGTAGAAACTCTTGCAAATTCTCAATGGAACATTGAAAGTGTATTATAATAAAAGGAAAACACAAGAGGAAAAGAAGAACAAATTAAGATTGGAAAAATCTTGAATTTATCTTTTGAGAAAAAATAAGAGAGCTAAAAGAGAGGCATGCTTTTTGTGCTAAGAACATGCTCAACAAGGCCAATATTAAAATAGAGTACTATAAAAAGCAAGGAGGGGAGGAAAGCATGTTGGGCTATTCTCTCCTATACATCTTAAACCTTCTATGTTGGGTAAAAAACCATAGGTCTGAATCTCTACAAGAGAGGCTGAACCCCTAGAGGATCTTAATGTACTCTCCGTGAGGATTTCAATCATACTATGCATTTGGCAATTCAAAAATTATGATGTGTGCAATCTTGTGTAGCAACTTCTCCTATAGGCACCTATTTGGCTAATATCATCTTGTGGTCATAACAAACATCAATTGTAACATCCATGACAAGTCTATTTACGCTCTAGCCCTTATTCCTATAAGTCAAGCCTTAGAGGTAATTCAAAGCTCCCAAAAATTTTGGAACAACTTAAGAAAATTCATGAGCACTACACCCTTAGAAATAATAGACACATGAATTTTTAGCAAGACCATTCATATATACTTGTGAAGATCATATCCCAACGACTATATTTCTGGCCCCAAAAAACATTATTGCGAATATTTTAAACTTACTCTATGAAATTATCATTTTGTCTAATTATAACATATATTTTGAAATTATTCTCTAAAATTATTGTTTTTCATGGAACAATCTGACAAAATTTTTATCATTGTAGTTCAAGCCATTGGCATTTCCATCCCAATATGCCTTAGCATCCTATAAGATGCCAAAATACTCACTAGTGGGTTGGGATCCCATGATCTTTTAGGAGATAGGTGTTTTTGATTACATGAGTGCTTGAGAAGGCAAAAGGCCAAGTGACCCTGTTATATAGGATACCTTTAATGCTGAGGGAATCTTATCATGGCTCTAAGTTAATAAGTTCCCTACTGTATGTTGTTGACAGAAGTAGTGTAATCACATCCAACCCAATCTTATGGGGTTGGAAGCTCATATCCTATGCTAGACAATTGTTTTCTTTGTAGGGAGATGGATTTTATACTACTTCATGGAATGGTGTTTTTATATATTATCTTTTGTGCAATAGAATGTTGTTTTCCAAAGTGTTTGTCATGTGCTAGATGTTGTGTTAATGGACCCTATGTAACATGATAATAAAAGGAAGCTGCTTTTTTATGTTGTAATAGTATGGTACCTTTGCTAATTAGATAAGTAAAATAAATCCCATCAAGGAACGTGAGAATACCTCAAACCTGATGACCAATCATCTATGGCTAGATGGACCTAATAATTTGGGTAGCTTTTCTAAACATTAGATGGAGTTATTAATACATGATCCTCCAAATTCAGTAGGATATATATGAGGCTCAACTTCATTTTTGGGGGCCTAATGTGAGATCATGCCTTATTGGCAAGGGGATCAACATTTTATTCTCTTCCACTTCTCACTCTCTTTGAACCAAGTGCAATATTTTCTCTACTCTCACCTATGATTGATTACAAAGTAATATTTCTTAGGCAAGCATTATGTTGCTATTAGGGGTGACCTGCCTATGAAGTAGAATCGAGATTCTTATGTGCAACTAAGTTTGAGGTTTCTTGAGGGAAAATTGAGCAGTGATGTGCATGGACATAAATTTTTGTTGAACACTAGAGGACTTCTCTAGGTTTGTTACATGAGACAACTCACAAGAATCCACAAAATAATTGTGATTTCTATCCTCTAGGTAGGCAAGTCCTAAGACTCCTTAGGTGAAATAAGAGCTTGTCTCAATCCCACATGGGACTTAAAGCAAATGTGTAGAACTTATGAGAACGTGGATCTATTGTGCTACACCTAGTTTCTTAATAAGGGACAAAATGTCTCAATATGGGACTTTCATGTTCAATGGTGTTACGATGATGTCCTAGGCTTCTTTACTTTCTAAAGGAGAGTGATTATAGCTATAAGTGCTCTTGGTGGGGGGGGGGTGTGTGTGTGTGTGTGTGTGTGTGTGTGCACTACTTACTTGGTGTAATTGATACCTAATTCATGTGTACTTAATACTTTTGGTGACCTAGCCTTGAGTTGAAATGACACACAAGATTTTTAAGGTTACAAGTGCAACTAGAGACCCTCTAAGGTCTCGCGTTGACCAACCTTAATAAGAGTCCATCTATGTATGTCCTTGTATTTTTCTTGTAACTCCTTTTTGTCTTATGGTGCTTGCCTCAATTTCAAAGTTGGCAAAGAGTCACCTCTTTCCCACTCTAATAGTCTTAGTACAGAGTTTGAGTTTAGGGTTCTTTGGGCACATGTTTCCTTGTGCGGCAATGCTTGGTAGCCAACGGTGAAAACCCTAATTTCTATGGTCTCAATGCACCAATGGGCTGATCTAGGTGCAGGTGTTAGTTGTCCCTATCTTTGTCAATTGTCACTAGATTTTCATACTTGCAAGGTTCCAATCCGGTGACAAGAATATTCCTATAGTGCACTATTTTCTGTGTGTGTGAGAGGGTAGCTTATAAGCCATCATGTCACCTAAAGTGTACCTAAAACCATGTATAACTAGCAAAATGGACTTATATGAGGTGCACATGTATTGCCTAGTGCAAATAGGTTGCCTTAAACTAGTGTGGAGCTCTTAAAAATGTGAGTGTAACTAGTTGGGAGCTTGATATCATATTTCAATGGAGCTCAATGCTAAGAATATTAAGAATATAAGCATTGAAATGGATAGAATGGACACAGACTTTCAAATTGGATTATATGGAATTGGAAATTGAATATTACATGTCTCTTGAGTAGCCTTGGTTTTGATTCAATCTTTAGAGTAGGTTAAAGAAGAGTTTCACAACTTTGTAACATAGGGGTTCAAGACACACACCACTACAATTCCTAGGAGTGATAAGAATATCCTACGATGTTGCAAATCACTCCCTTCCACCAACAGTAGGAGTTGAAAAGAGACTCTAATTTCTTCCAACATGTCTATATAGAAAGGGGAAGATAGTAGCATTGAATACCATTAGGGGGGTAAGAAACATCTTCGAGTCTATGATTTGACTAGTAAGACCAAGCTCCAATCCTCTTCCTAATCTTTACATGTCTTATGTATTAGCCACCACTCAAATATTTTTGAGACAAAATGTTGACTCTCAACCCAATGGGAGCACCCAACTGTCTAAAGATTTGACTAGTAAGACCAAGCTTGAGATTAGTCCTCTTCCTAATCTTTACATGTCTTATTTATCGAGCCACTCAAATATCTATCGGGTCACTTGGGTGCTTCATGGTAAGGACATGTTTACACCCCATGTGATTCATGGTAAGGACATGTTTACACCCCATGTTTACATGGTTGGTTGATGACGTTCCGTTATTTATAGCTTAATTTATATTGAGATGAATGAAGAGAAACATATATATCATTATAGATATTGCATTTGTGTGGGTGATCATGGAGCTATGTGGGTGGGTAAGATGTGCTTGTGGAGGGGCATGTATGTATTTGTAGAAACAAATAATTATGAGTCAAAAACTTGCATGGACTTACCCCAAGGAATAGATCTTGTATAACAATTGAATAAGTGAACCATATCCCCCCAACTAGCAACAACAACAAGGATAAATGGAGAGGCATAAACTCAACACTCCTTGTTTTGATTACTTGTCCCTGGAAAAGTCCAAAAATACACAATAACATAAGTTAAAGTATTGTATTGCTTGAAGCAATTGTCCCTTTTCTAAATTATTGATTACTATCCTAGTATGTCTAACCAACAAAGCACCATTCCAAGTCTATCTCGTAACCACCCACATCTAGCCAAGATTAGATAGAGCACCATTCCAAGTCTATTCATAACTCATACTTGTTGGCTTGTGGGGGCTAAAAACTTGTCTAACTTACAATTATCAAAAGTACAATGCAATTTGGTGATGAGGATACATCTAATGCAATATAGTTATCAAAGATACGATAGAGAAAATTGAATTACACCAATCAAAATACATCACCGAGAGAAAAAGTGGATGTGTGTGAAATAGGAACAAAGTTTGATTCTAGTTCCACTATTGTTACCTACCCTCTAATTAATTCCCTACCTAACCTCTAATTAATTCCCACCAACGGATCGATGCCCTTAGTGTAGAGGAGGGAAACAGCTTGTCCGCCATCGAATCACCAGCTCGTTTACAAACAGCTTGTCCGCCATCGCTGCGCCTGCCAACGTGCTGCTGCCCAATCGGGGCGAACCGTGGAGGCGATCGAACCGGGGAGCTTCGAGCCGAGGCACCACTTCTATCCACGCGTTCTGAACGCGCAGATACACCCCTTGGTGCGCTTCTTCTTGGGTCTCGGGAACCACCGCATCACCAAGTGCTACTGCCACCTCCACCCAGAAGCGAACGTCGACGCCGTCAGCGCTGTCCTGCACCACTCCACTAGGTATCACTAATATGTTCTCTCTGATACGTGTGTAAAAAGCGAAAGTTCTCTCTGATACGACTCCTCTGATACGTTCTCTCTGACTCGGAAGCGAACGCCGACACCCCCCGGGTTCACCCACCAACACACGCATATATATATATATAGACGCACGCATACCGCACCCCTGTAGGGAAGTTGTTCGTTCCTATATCAGCGCACGAGAGTGAGACTATAGGAGTCGTATCAAAGAGAACGTGTGTAAAAAGCGACGCTCTCTTGCACATCCGCGCGCCCATCTCTCACACACACAAACGTAGAGACTAGACTAGGCTAGCTAGTAGGCCGACGCTTTGCCCCCTCTGAAAAGAAGGAGCAGACAAGCGACATTGGCAGACAAGGAAACACCCAAGATCCCTCTCAGCTTTAATGTCCCTTGCTTCTGCAAACACACACCCCCATCAGTTAACTGTTTCTCTGGACTGATTGATTGATTGATGGATTGGGTCGGGTCTATAGGAGAGATTCAACTTTAATTTGAGACATTCCTTTGGAATGAGTTTCTCTGTTTCGCTCCTGTTCGTAAATCAGAAGTGAGGGTTTCTTGGCTTTACATGTATAATACTTGATGTCAGAGAAAGAGGACCACAGAGAGCTGTGAGAACCTGTCTTGTTGTATATATCCCCATGAATTAGGCAAGAACTAGATGCCATTTACCTCCTAGCCCTCTCATCAAGGGCATAATATGTCTTAAGAGTAGCTTGAGCTGACAATTAGGTGCCCCATACTAGTTTTTCTTGAGAGAAAGGGCGTCATATAGACAAGCAAATGGGATTGCTGATTCTAGATTACTTGAGGGGCTCTGTGGGGCGGAGTGGTTTTTCCTTCTCTATGCATCATACATCAAAAGGTTTTGACATTCCTATGTGGGAAAAGCGGTTCCTAAGAGCCACCACATACCTAGCTAGTTGCGGTCCCGTTACCCCCAACCGCAACTAGCCAGGTATGCAATCCCTCCCTTGTAGAAGCTTGACATTATGCTGTAGCTCAGAATGTGGCAATTATAATGAGGATCCGTTTAAGACTTACTAATGTGATGGTTTCATCAAGAAGAAGAATATTATTATGTGTAAGTGCCTTGCTTGTGGAGAGTCGAGACTGATAATATTGTGGTGTGTAAGTGCCTTGGCTGTGAAGATGGGCCTGCCCCCAAGCGTACCTAACTAGGTATGCGGTCGAGACTGATAATATTGTGATGTGTTTTGAGCTTGTTTGGGTTAGTTTTGATAGGCTATTCATTGTTGTAACAATGTGGGCAACAAGCCTTTTTACTAAGAACGTTTATGCCTATTGTGTCCACTAGTCTTTCTGGTATACTACATGTATACCATGATGTATACTACATGTATACCATGCTTGGGAAAGGATAACTGCTGTGATGGGCCTTATTTATAGCCCTAGGGACACGACCTTCCTATCCTAGCAGGGTTTTGTAATCTCTGACTTTGCTTGTTTTGAGGAGATGTCCAACCATGCTTGGGAAATGATAATTGTTGTGATGGGCCTTGTTAGCCCTAGGGACACGATCTTCCTATCCAAGCTGGGTTTTATTATCTCTTGTTTGCTTTTTATCCTATGTTTTCTCGAGCATAAGTTTATTATAGTAAGCTCCAAGTATCACTTGTTCGAGGAGATGTTTAACCATACTAGGGAAATAATAAGTGATGTGATGGGTCTTTTTGGCCCAGCCCGGCCCGATCTTCCTTTCCAGGTAGGGTTTCGTAATCTCTCTCTTTGTAGCCTACTTATGTTTGTAGACTCCGAGTCAGCTTGAATTCCCCTTCAATTCACATGAACCAACACTACAAGATATAGACCTTATAGCGACGTTTAAAGCGACGAAAATACAAACAACAAAATTTGCCCCCGTCGTTGCAAAAAGCGTCGTTATTGACGACGCCATAGAATCGTCGCTATATGCCTCGGTATATGCGTCGCTATTTACGTCGCAAATGCGACGCATATAGCGACGCAAATAACGACGCATATAGCGACGGTTGCAGACAATTTGCGACGCTGATAGCGACGACAATAGCGATGCGTGGAGTAAATTTGCGACGCAAATAGCGACGGTAACAGAGAAAAAAAAAATTTGTGGCAGGGCAGCAAGCTGCCCTGCCACATATAGCACTGCGTGCTGTATGAGAGCCATACAAAATAGTTTCTGCACTGCTGCATACAAAGCGTTTGCAAACAAAAAGAATGTATACTGAAATCATAAAACTGATAGATGAAATAAATACATGATATCGCATAAAATGTGATTGGTACAATCATAAAACAATATCACTAATACATAGAAAATGTCTACATAGATTGGGCGACTAAAAACTAAAGATATGTGAGCACTAAGGATCCAAGGGCGAGCTACAAATCGTCGTCCCCCGAAAGCTCTTCCCGCTGTAAAGGAGCATCAAACGGATTCTGCAGAAAAAGAAACAACATATCAATCCACCATACAATAATGCATTCAAATATCTCATGGTAACTACGGACATAAAAGATGAGTGACTTACTGGGCCGCCGCGTCTGTACAATCGGTCGATCAATGATCTGAGACCGTGCCTCTCTGTATATCGAGTCTCAAGGCCTTGCGGATCGCGATTTGTAATGGAGTGCTGCAAATAAAACAAAATGCTAACTGTTAGAAACATGATTGTCAGTACAAATAATATCTCAAAAAAACAAATAAGCAAAACAAAAGAGAAACTTACAAAGTCCTCCAAATATGTCCTGTGACCGCCACTCCCAAGATGATGTACCAATCCAGCCTCGATTCGTGCCCTCGCCGCCTCCCGCTGCTGACTCCAATGTCCTGGCGAATTTGTAGCCTCCTCCCTCAGTCAGCGCCAGTCATCTGCATCTAACCACTCGGGCTTTGGAGCCCCACTCTTGATTGCCTTGCGTGCATCGGATCGTCTATGTGACATATATGCACTCATGCAATCCATCATCCAGCCCGTAGAGAATCTATCCACTGCGGCTGGCACCGGGAACTCTTCGTGCAAGGATGCTACTATGTACTCCTTGCTCCCCTCCGGTATGTTCCTCCAATGATCCAGGACGTTGTGCCGAAAAACTTGTTGGCACAACTCTCTCATGCGAGCCATCACCCTCCTCCCCTCATCATTCATGATGATGGCTCCTGACCTGCCATCCACTAGGTATCCATAATCCCTAGGAGTGTGCCTCGTATGGGCCCTCTCCCATCTCCGTCCATGCTCCTGGGCATATCCAGGAGACCCGTGAACATCCGGTGTACCGACGGGGGTACCCTCTCCCGGAGTGCCACCAGAGGGGGTGCCACCAAAAGGAGTGCCACCAGAGGGGGTGCCACCAAAAGGAGTGCCACCAAAAGGCGTGACATCTGTCGACGGCTGCGCAAAAGCCGGAGTAACTGGAGTGGACGTCCCCACAGGTGTGACAAATCCTGGAGGTGACCGAGCTCCAGCTGAACGACGAGACGGAGACACCGCGTCCGTGTCTCCACAGCAGCACCCCCCTGATCCTCCTGCAGTCGCAGTCCCTCCCTCTGGCCCAAGTCGCGAGCATCGAGATCGTCTGCTCGAAGCTGAAGCATCTGATCGCACTGAAGCTGATCTAGCAGAGCGCCTTGACGAAGAACGAGACAGCTCCTGATCTGCTATCTCTTTGAATCTCACGAGCTGATCTGGAGACATACGTGCCATCATCTCCTGAAACTCCTCATCACTCATCCCTCGACTCATCCTAAAAATGTCGATACCTGCACAGGTAAAAAATAATGTTAGAATAATCAATTTAAACTATACAAAGCACATTAATATAAATCATTTTTGAAAAATCCCTCTTAAAATGCATATCTTATCTACCTTTATGGAAGATCTAAACAACGAATTGAGTAATACAATTCTCCAAGAATGAAGTATTCTATGGTCCCATATTAATCTCCTGACACAACTCTGCATATACTGGAATGTCGATAGACATGTCACCACAAAAGAACGAGTCTGCCTCGTTCTCAAAAAATTCTACGACTTCTGTATTTCCATCATTGTTAGTCGATGCGGGCTCCAAGCTTGCGGTGGCCTCCACCCCTTGTAAGTTCGATCCCTCTATTTGCATATTTTCTTCAACTATGCCTGGAACATCGCTTTGATCGTATACTCTCGCACCTCGAGGAGTTGAAGGTATAACATACCACCATCGAGGTTGTCGGGGATTTGGATAGAAGATTACCTGTTCACAAACACTTACAAACCGTCTTCAAACCATTATGACATAAACCATGTCGTATTACAATTAGCAAGCAAATGACTAGTTGTACCTGTTCACAATGTGCCGGCAACACAAAGGTGTCGCGCAAATCCATCCATTTTTTTTCGGAATCTATTTCGAGAAATCCAAATGGACCTCGTCGAACTGTTGCGCTAGCTTCTCCAAGTATCACTTTGAACCACTGCACATCGAATATTATCATGGAGAAGCTACGGTAATCCACCGTAATAATACTTTGCAAATTCCCAAAATACTCCATCTCATCCACAACTGTGTTCGGATCCATTGCTCGTCGCCGGCTCTCTTGCTCAAACCTTGCCATGACACCACAGTCCATTGTGGAACGCATTTTATCAATACGCTCCACCCGAAAATGCCGTCCGCGCGACCACGCTGCACTATATATTTTGTACTGCACATTGAAACACTCAAATTAGATGTAGCAAACAAATTCAGATACGACACATTCTAAACCCCTCATTACCTTTGGACTACATCCCCTCGAGAACTTCCACTCCTCCATTGAGACCTCTGTCCCTTCGCTGGATGCTGCGATCAAGGCTCCATGCAACCATCGTTTTGACATAAACCGCGGCATCTCCTCCATGCCTTCGGGATATCGAATCGGTCAGTGACGCGTACTGCGTCGGAATTGAGCTCGCGCTTCCTCTCGATCTTGCCTTGCAATCTGGTACTTGGCGAGCCACGTCTCCATGGAGGCATGGTGTAACATACAAAAGAGATTCACCTTCTCTTCCATTGAGGCATCCATTCTTTTTTCTACCCCATTTCCAACCACCACATCTCCAGTCAGCCTATCATCGTCCTTGAGCGTCCATAGCATTTCATTGTCTGGTTCCACCGTTGGTAGCCATTGTGAGATATGCACCAACGCCTCTAACACCAACCAACCTTCCGCCATGCTACCTTCCGGACGAGCTCGTTGTCGCACAAAGCCTTTCAGGGTTTTCATGAAGCGCTCCAGGAAGAACATCCATCGCGTATGGACAGGTCCAGCAATCTCCACTTCATCCACAAGATGCACAAGAAGGTGAACTTGTATTGTGAGCATGCTAGTGGGCAGGTATTTCTCAAAGAGACAGACCGTCTCAACTGCTCCCCGCCTTGCGGATTCAATAGAGGACGTCTTAATCTCTTTCTGTGAGATCCATTGCACCAAAGTCGACAACTTGTAAATGGCCCCGCGAATTTCTGGAGTTAGGCATCCCGCGATCGCGATTGGTAGGACAAACTGCCACAAATGAGAAAGCATTAAGAATAATGGTCACTTTTCAAATTTCAAAATGTCCACGCTAATTAAAATCCATTCTGTTCACAAACCTGACATATCTTATGCCAATCATGGGATTTTAGCCCAGACATTTGGTCATCTTTAGAAAATGCGGACCTGAGAGAACGCATCATACCCGTCGAAGTGCGGATAGACTTGATTACTTGCTTCACAATGCGCTCTTCTTTGGTAGACAAAACCCAGGGAGCGCGAGGAAGCTGCACTCCCCCTTCAGCACTCGACTGCGGCCAAAGCGCCTCCATCTTACGTACCTCCTTTAAATCCATTCGTGACCCTATAGTGTCTCTCTTTTCTGTGATGTGGTCCCATAGCAAGCTGCCCACATTTTTTAAAATATGCATGGGATCCAACAAGTGGTTGACCTGTAAGTGGGTCCAATATGGCAACTCGTAGAAAACTGAGAACCGTCGCATTCCATTTGGATGTGATTCCGGGTTTACCATTTTCAGCTCGTACCAGCTTGCAGCGTTCATACGTGTTGGAGGTCGTCCAAGAAAACCTTCCCTGAGTTCATGATCCTCCGGCAAGAAAGCAGCGTGTCCTTGATATACCATCTTCTTCATGGTTCGTGACCTTCGGGAGTCTAACTGTGGCCCACACAATGGACATGCATGATAACCTGAGGTAACGAGACCTGCAAGGCGATCCACGACCTAGTGAATACTTGATTGAATGAAATAAAATATAGATATTACCGGCGTGAACAAAGGTCTGCTCACCTGAGCACTCTCCCAATCCCGGAAAGTCATGCATCGTCCACATGAGAATGGCTCGAATGTTGGCTGACCGCCGACCATCGCGCCTGCTCATATCTTGCACCGTGACCCCCTCCTCCCACAAAATCTTAAGCTCATCGACTAATGGACGAAGATACACGTCCATATTTTTTACTTTGTAGCGGCCCGGGACGAGCAAGCTAAGGATAAGATGTCCTTTCTTCGTAGAAAGCCATGGAGGAATGTTGTAGTTGACAAGCACTATAGGCCACACACTGTAAGAAGTCGAGCGTAGACCGAATGGGTTCACACCATCCATGGCGAGACTGAGCCGAAGATTCCTTGGCTCTCGCGCAAAGCCTGGGAAGGTAGAGTCAATGTGGCTCCATGCGCGCGAATCTACTGATATTCGTTGCACTCCATCCATAGACCTATTCTGCACATGCCACGTTGTCAAGCTTGCCATGGCAGACGTGCGAAACATGTGGTTTATGCGGGGGATGAGCGGAAAGTGTCTGAGGACTTTTTGAGGGATGGTCTGCCCTTGCAAGTCCTATCGATACCTGTGAGCACCACACTTTGGACATGTCTCCATAGTCTCGTATTCATCTCGAAACAATATGCAGTCGTTGATACATGCATGGATGTTATTGTAGTCCATGCCAAGCTTCCGTAAAACATGTCGTGCATCATCACGAGACTCAGGCATGGTGTTTGCAGGTGGCAATATATGATATTTCAATAACCTAAAAAAATCATAAAACACCTTGAAAAATCCAACCATGTTTGCAATAATACTATTTTTAAAAAAAACAATGAAGTCTGTGTACAAGATACCTGAATAACTCAGTCACACTCGTATCGCTCCAACCGTATTTTGCTTGCACACTTAAGAGTGCAAGCAATGTCTTCAACCGAGATACTCGGCACCCATCATATAATGGTATGGATGCTTCCTCTCTAAGCGGGTCAGATGTCTCAACATCCATGGGAATCAATGCATCGATCATTACCTCCATCTCAGGCTCCAAGATTGTAGATAAGTCGGGAAGGTTGTCTGTCTCCTCTGGCATTGACGATATAGATGGGCCTTGCGAGTGGTCGATTGGCTCCTGCCATCCATCCATCGCACGTCCATGAACTCTTCTAATTGGCCGCAAAGGGTGCACTCCCCCTTGGGTCGAGACATCACCCCCTTGGATACAAAATTTGCCAACAAGACCCAATCTTATTGTGTATGGTTTTCAATTAGCTTGAGAGTACAATGCTTTCTCCCTCTTTCTCCCTCTTTCTCCCTCTCCCTCTCCCTCTCCCTCGCTCCCTCTTCCTCCCCCTCCCTCTTTCTCTCCCTCTCTCATTTCCTTCCCCTCCCCCTCCCTCTCCCTCTCCCTCTCCCTCTCTTTCTCTTTTTCTCCCTCTCCCTCTCTATCTCTCTTTCTCTCTCATTTCCTAAACAAGCAAAAAGTAAAGTGATTTAAATATCCTCCAAGCAAAAGGGAGAGGGAGAGATACAATGCACTCTCCCTCTCTTTCTCTTTCTATCCCTCTCTCATTTCCTTCCCCTTCCTCTCCCTCTCACTCTCTTTCTCTCTCATTTCCTCTCCTAAACAAGCAAAAAATAAAGTGATTCAAACATTAAACAAGCAAAAGGGAGAGGGAGGGAGAGAGAAAATGCACTCTCCCTCCTCCCTCTCTTTCTCTTTCTCTCCCTCTCCTATTTCCTCCCCCTCCCTCTCTCTCTCCCTCTATTTCTCTTTCTCTTTCTTTCCCTCTCCCTCTCCCTCTCCCTCTCTTTCTCTCTTACTCTCTCGTTTCCTGTCCTAAACAAGAAAAGAAGAAAGTAATTTAAACATTAAACAAGCAAAAGGGAGAGAGAGAGAGAATGCACTCTCACTCTCTTTCTCTCCCTCTCTCTCCCTCTCCCTCTCCTTCTCTTTCTTTTCCTCTCCTAAACAAACAAAAATAAACGATTAAAACCTTCAACAAGTAAAAGAAAGAGAGAGAGAGACTCACCAATGAGATATGGCGAGCATGGGCGGCTTCTCTTTGCAACGAGGGCTCCTCCTCTCCTTCGCGAACAACGACGGTGGCGGTGGCGGCGGCGGCGGCAGCAAGTCTCTTCCTCCTCTTCTCTCACAAAGCCTTGGCTCTCTCCCTCGCTCTCGCTCTCAAAAGGCGAAGAAAAGAAAATGAAAACGGCGCTCTGGTTTCGGCCGCGCTTTTTTTCCCTGCGGCGTCGCAATTGGCGTCGCTATATGCGTCGCAATTGGTGTCGCTATAGGCAATTGGCATCGCAAATAGCGACGCATATAGCGACGCCAATTGCGACACCAATAGCGATGCCTATAGCGACGCCGATATCCGCCGTCGCTAATCGACGTCGCTATTGCCCCATTCCCTTGTAGTGCAAGTGACACCTTTGCACCACTTCATAACGTACATCTAGCTATACTTTACTGGAAGATCTAGTTTATGTATGTGCCCATAATAAATATAGAACTTTGAGATAACAATATTAAGTGAACATAGTTTTCTTTCACCCTATGAATATGCTTGTAAACCATATAGCACTATCGTATCCCTGCTCTACCCTTAGAAATAATAGACACATGTTTTTGCTAAACTAAGTCTTATGCATCTTTGGAAGATTTTGATACGAAGGTATTCTATAATTAAATCTCCTTGCACTTTCTATTCTTTGCAGCTTTCTAATTAAATCTCCTTGACTATGCTTATGGTTCTTGAATATAATTTATTTCCACCATAGATAAAAGTCTACTTCCCTTTGAGTAATGCTTTTTTTTTCCCGTTTGATGTATAACCTTTGATATGTAACTTTAATATATAGATTGATTATTTTTTATTTATGTCTATGTTTCAGGAAGCCATAATGAATAATTTAAGGAGATGTCAGTGCAATTATAAGTGTAGGCATTCAACCCTTGGTTATCGGAATGTTACTAGACAAACTTACTATGCACACAGTCGCAAGGATATGAATGGGATAATACATTCATCAGTTCCGGCTCAACAAGAAGGTCAAAATTCTACTAACAATGATGTTTTTATGAGTGAAGATAACCCTCCTATGGATCAACTATCATCTCACTCTTTGCCTAGACGCAGGCGTTTGTGGTGTACATGCAGAACATATTGTGGAGGTGGACGTATGGTTCCTCACTCAACATATGCAAGACACATGAAAATTGAGGAAAGATTTAAGAGTCTCGCTACTAATCTTGGTTTACGTGACTCTCAAGGACTACCACAAGATGACATTCTACTAGAGCATAATGACATGGGAGATGAGGTCCATAATGACCCATCAGATGAGATTGGCAATTTAGACGAAAGGGAGGATAATGAGGTGGAACCACAACATGAAGCGTTCGAGATGGATGATGTTGAACCATCTTTATTTGACAAAATCATTCAAAGAATAATTCAATTGCAAGCACTTTGGGATGAGCATCAAGCTTCAATTGAGTTTCAAGATAAAATGCTTAAAATTCTTTTTGGTGATATGGTCAGTTCTGATCCCCCCCAAGCACATATGGACAATATATATATGCCAAGCTTGGCCAAACTACTAGTGCAAATGCCTAACACATGGGATGGAGACTTGAATGGTATAAATATTCCTACTTGTTGGGAGAAACTTGGTATCATGTTCACACGGCTAGGTATGGTTAACTCCCAACGTTACAGGGTATGCCAAGGAAGTGAGAGCTCTATTCATGCACCATTGCTTTATCAGCCAAGCAAGGAGGATAACTACATTAGAGACACAATTGAATGCTTGTGTAACACGAGAAAAGGAGGAAGGAAGAAGTTAAAGCGTGATTGTTCACAATGTTGTGAAAAGTGTTCCAAGTGTTCTCTACCGAGAAAAGATATGCTCTCTTTTGACTATGTCTCCATTAGAGAACAATTGCGTCTACTAACTAGAAGTAGAACTCTATGCCATGAATTGTTGGAAATGTGGAGAAATAAAAATAAATGGTTAATACAGGAGAATACACTTTGTGATTCTACAATAAATGAGTTTTGGGATGGTACAAAATGCAAAAGTGTAAATGATTTTTGGAATCCTGAATCATACTTTGAGCTTCCATTGATATGCAATAACATGTATTGCAAACAAGTCTATACAGCTTGGCCTTCTGCCCAAAGGCCACCATTGCTTGATCATTCATGGGATGATATTGAGAGTGCCTACAAGTTTATCTGCAAATTATGTCGAACTCACATACATGGGTACAAAAGGATTTGTAAGGTACACTTTATTATCATGCTCGTCTTTTTAATTAATATAAATGAAATTTGATACTGGTTACTAAAATGTGGTGTGTTTTGTGATAAATAGGGTGATCCATGCAATTTCTCCTTGTTATTACATTGGGATGGATTCCAAGCCTCAAAGACAACCCAGAAGAATTGTGGAGTTGTTGAAATCAAAATTCTCAATGCTGGAAAGAGCTCCCTTATTGGAGTTATACCGATTTTATTTATTCCATTCAGTTGCAAAAAATTTATTGGAAGCTCTAGTAAACTGTTTCACATATTCATGCAGCCATTGATAGATGAATTAGAAAGTCTATTTGTTGATGGATTTGAAGTAGACTTCAATTATCCAGTTACACAGATTGTTGAGCATGAAAATTATCTTAGTCGAAGATTCATTGCACGTGCTATGCTAATGATGGTAACTGGAGACCATCCAGCTCAGTGCAAGATTAGATCTTTCAAAGATGGTGGTCAATCGTTTTGTCGTAGAGACAAAGCAATAGCCACTTTGGAGGGTGAGGGCTCAGGTGGTTACTTGTATGGTCAAAATAGATTCCAGTTGAGATATAGACCAATTAAAAGATCAACCAATGAAATGCTTAGTTCTTTGACTATGGCAGAGCGAGCCCTCACCCAAGCAGAAAGAGAAGAGATTTTGAAAGATGCAGGACTTTCTGGTAGATCATGTTTGTGGAGACTATATGAACTCTATGGCTTTGATTTATCCCTGGACCTTGTATATGATTGCATGCATATTTTGGCTCTAAATTTGTTCTCAAAATATATGTGTGCTCTAGTAAGGACTGTGGATAACAGGATGAAAGTAAAAATTGATGAGACAACACATCATGTCATTAAAGTAACACCATACTCTATTCGTTATGGTCGCTGGCCAAGATATCCTAGTAAGTATTGTGAGAGCTACAAGCTGAGGAAAATCAAAAGTGGATTCAATGGTGTTTACCTTATGTACTTTGTGAGATTGAAGGTATTCCGAAGGTATTCTATGACCTAGGATTGATTCTGATAGACATTGCTCATGCTTTTTACAACTACACTCGCGACAATGGTTGGTCTAGAGAAAATATAGACACTTTGAGAGAATTGCTTGGTTCATGGAGAGTAAGCTCTGAGGAGCTCTTAAGATCAAACTCAGCTCCTTTGGAACATGTTGCAGGTATAAATATTTTTTATTTTCTTAGTTTTTTCATTTATATAGCAATTATATTTCACTTTAATCGTATATATTTTTTTGCCTTACTAAATGTAGGTTTTGGAGAATTCTTGGATGACATTATTCGACATGGTAGTCATGATGCTTTCTGGTGTTATATTTATGAGCGTATGGTCTCAGTATATGTCAATATCAAAACAAATAACAAAGATAATGAGATTTCTTATGCAAACTACCAAAGACGAAGATTCTTTACATGGATATTTATGCATATTACAAAAGACCAACGTGACAGACTTATGCCGTATCAAAGGATGACAAGAGAACTCCACAAAGCTTTACTACCACCTGATGGATACTTAGTGGATTCTAATAGGTACGATGAATGTCCAGAATGGCATGCATCAGGTCTCATGCATGTATCATGTGTGGAGAAAGCAAAAGAAATATGGAGTTTTTTAGAAAAGGCTAATGATGGTGCATGCAAAAGAGTAGCTCTAACAAAGGGAATAACCATAGGTGCAAAGAAGTTAAGACGCAGAGATGCAACTAATGAAGAAAAGAGATATGTTCATCGTAGCTTCAACATAGAGGTGGAAACAGTGACAGAATATAAAAAGGTTTTTCTAAAGGGAGAAGTTTATAATGTGGGAGATAAAGTGGTGGTAAGATGCAATCAAGACTCTAGAGTGGACATAGATGTTGGCCATTGGAAAGCATGCATATCATCATTTTTTTCATTTGACTGCAATGGTGAAGTGAAACTATTTTTTGGAGCTTATTACTACAGACAATGTATTGTGGTTGAAAGTGGCCATGAAAGTCTAGTTGTGGATACCACTACAGGTATGAGTGTCTTGCAAAATGGTTTTGTTCCATTTTCATGGGATTGTATTAGACCAATACAATCATTGTTACACAAATTTATTCCACTTCAACATGGAAACAATATCATCGCATTTGAGACAAAAGATTTGAGACCAAGGTCACGTTTGATTAAGATAGGTTGCATCGGTTGCATTCCTCCTTGGCTAGAGGAAAATGATGTTGTCTATATGAAGTCTCATCTAGATGCTTTATGTGAGCAAAATGACCTCAAATGTGCGGTTATAAGAGCAGTACACTATGAAATGAAGCAAGTAAAAGTGGGATGGCTAACTAATGTACACTTGCAAGAAAATATTTGAAAAGTGAGAATAGAGGATCAAGATTGGAAGGATTGGTGGCTATGTGTATCCACGAAAAAGCAATGGCAAGTACTCAAAACAAAAGCAATTGCAATTGACAACAAAAGAAAGATTGTACCTACCATGTGGCGTTCGCATGAGCATGAGGCAACAATGTTATGACGGTATGTTTATTGAAGTCTTTTGTTTTGTATTGCTTAATGTAATTTACATTTTCAAACATTATGACGGTATGTTTATTGAAGTCTTTTGTTTTGTATTGCTTAATGTGATATACATTTTCAAACATACATTGCAAATACTTTCTTATTGTTACCATGCCTATGTAGGTTTGCCATGTCGACTTCTAATCTAGAGATGATGGCTCTTTTGAAAAAAATGATAAGTGAGGATCCCAAACTACTTGGGCTTGTGGATTCAGTTGTGGAAGAAGTGAAAGGTAACTAACTCTAATAACTAAATTTATACCTAATTTTATTACTATTTTATGTGTTCTAATCCAAGCGCTAAGGAATTAAGTGATTTAGTTTGATATAGTACTTCTTTTTTAAAAATATAAGTCTCTTATGTTTCTAAACTTTGGTTTATTATGTGTACATAAAGGTAACAAAATCACCAATGCAGGTACAAGAGATAATGGAACAATGAAAGCTAAGGAGGTCATTGGCCCTAATGTCTCTTCAAATCACGATACAGGTATATGTCTTTATTTCTACTAAACTTTGAAAATTTAAATTTGTACATATATTACATCTTGCTTTATTAGGTGATTCATTTTGAGATTAACTAGCTTTAATTAGTCTCTTTGCCAAATTTAAAATGTTCATAGTTATTCATATCTTTAAACTTTGAGTAATTGTGTGTGTATATATAAACATAGATAAAAGAACAACAAAAGGTGGGAAAAGAGGTAATGTAAGAAAGGGAGATAAGGAGGTTACTTGTGATAATGTTTCTTCAAGTCAAGATGCAGGTACCAACTTTAAGGATCAAAAACTTGTACAAATTTGGTGACCCAAATTGATACACAATATCTAATTACTTTCTTTTGTGTTATTGAAAATTTTCATAACCTTGTATTATCGTGAGTTTTGGTTAACTCTATGTATATATAGGTAAACAAGTTACTAAAGATGACACAAGAGACAATGTAAGAAAGGAAGGCATTGAGATTGCTTGCCTTAACACTTCTTCAAGCCAAGAATCAGGTATTATCAGCTTTCTTATGTTGATAATGAGTCATTTTTTGAAATGGTTATACTAACTAATGATATTTGATCACTTGAGTATCAATAGGAGTGATACGCATACCATCATATGATGATATCTATCGGCCACCCATGTTGAAATTTAGAGAAGAGGGTAGACTTTATGGAAAAAAACTCTTGGCTGAATACTTTAAAAGTCAACACACTATCATGCTCGAATCCTACATAGAAAAGGTCTTATGTGATTCCCTACTTATTCTCACTAGGAAATGTCCCATTTTCTCTAGTTTTTACTTTCCCCACTTATATGTATTTTCAACTAGGGAATTCCATGGGGAATTTTCTTTTTTTCCTATATGGGGATCGATTGAAAGTTCCTTGTGTAATTCTATGGTTTTTATCATGCGCACACGTGTATACTCAAGAATCAATTTCAGGTGGTTAAATAATTATTAACTTTGGTTTTTTTATTATATTAAGTCCAATTTTAGGTGGTTAAATAATTGTGCGTCTGGTGGCGCGTCTATATTGGTGTCTATTTACGCGAATATATAGACGCAAAATTCGTGTCTATTTACACGCTCTTTTACACGCTCATATAGACGCAATGGTAGACGCGCCCGACTTTGCGCGTCTAACATGCGCGTCTATGCCTCGTTTCTATTATAGTGTCTCTCTCTCTATTGCACATGCATAAGTCAACCTTTGATTTATAAGCTAGGCATGGCTAGGTTAAGTGCACAATAGATGCAACATGTGCATGTATCAATCACTTCTCTGATAATTATGTCGTATATATATCCAATCATGCCCTATCCAATCACATTTGTATAGGGCATGATTGGATGTATATAGGGCATGAAATCACATACATATAATTAGCTTTGAATGATTGGATGTATATTTGTAATACTCAGAAAGAAGTAAAGTTGGTAATGTATATCATGTCCTATACATGTATATCATGTCGTATATACATGTATATCATGTCCTTATGATCCAGGTGTAAGTATGTCATATATACATCTAATGATCATGCCCTATCCAATCACATTTGTATAGGGCATGATTGGATATATATAGGGCATGAAATCACATATATATAATTATCTTTGAATGATTAGATATATATTTGTAATACTCAGAAAGAAGCAAAGTTGGTAATGTATTCAAACAAATACTAGCTGTTAAGAGGTTTGGTCATATTTAGGGACTTTATGAGAAATGAAAAATATGTGCATTTATTTTTGCATCTATAGGCGCGTTTATAAACGTGGATATATAGACGTGTTCTGTATACTAGTGTAAATAGACGCGTTGATACACGCGCTTATAAATGCGCCCGCTTTTTCGCGTGTACAGTGCGCGTCTATAGGGCCTTTCTCTTGTAGTGCCACATATACCTCTTGTGATCAAGGTGAGAGCAACTTATTAGCTTTAACCAAAGTTGTTTTGTGTCAAGAGACATCAAACTTTGAGTAGAACAAACTTGAATTGAAGCATCATGAACCTTGTGGCAAAACATCAAATCACGTTGAGTGGAAAAGGAATACCAATTTTTGAGTGTATGAGTGATTGAAATAAAAAACACTCATAAAACAAAAGAAATAATTATTTAAAAATAGATCTTTGTATCTTTAAGCATATTTAAGAAGTAATGGTTTAGAATATCCAACAACACCATAATAGTGACATGTATGACCACAAAGTTATTGTTGCTTTGGGTTTTTTTTAATAAATCCTAGTGAAAGAAAAAGTTAGAGAAGTAATCCAAAAAAGGATGATCTACAAAAAAACATACATGGTGAATTAGGAGACTTGAACACATATCATGATTGATGGAGCTTACATGTCTAAGGTCTTAATTTGTCCGAGTAACTCAACAACTACAATAATAGATAGAAGTATTAATATGTTAGAGAAGCACCCGATGTCATATCCCTTCTTAATAGAAAGGGAAATTATGAATTATAGTAGATGCATTTGAAGCCACTTGAAGTTGGAGGTATTCGTAATCTTTGCCAATGTTGAGGATAGCCATCTATAGAAAGTTAGTATTTAAGTGCATGTTGGTGCTAGTGCCTATGTGCATCTAAATGATTTGAACTTGTGGATTCAATATCTATTTATTACAAACCTATTTATTGCATTTTACAGCTTTTTGTTTCACATCTGAACACTTAGTAGCAAGGCCGTAGCTTTTGCCATGGGCTACAAATGTCCACTAAAGAATGGCTACAATGGACCTCATTTGCACTTAAAGATATGAGATAAGTTGGAACAGCTTCCCCATAGAGTGGAATCATCGATGAAAGATAAGAGCTCCCTTGCTCGAGGATAGGAAATCCAAATAATGGCCTCCTTTGAGAGTATCCAAGAAGGTATCTAGAATTGGGACTATTATGGAAAATGGAGCTTGTAGCTACTAGAGGTGGAAAAGGGTTAGGAGGAGCCAAAATGATCTCCTTCATGCTCATACAAGGGAGTAGACAACTGTAGTGCCTATGAAGCCACAAATACTCAACACACTGCACGAGGGAGTATATAGCAGACACGAGGGTGTCCAACAACTATTATCTCTAAATGGGGTACAACATGGAGTTAATGACCATGGAAGCCACTTAAGTTAGAAATAGGTAGTAGGAAGAACTATGTAGCTAGTTGGATCAATCTCTAGTATAACTTTTTGTAAATTGCTTAGCTTTCTAGAATGCAGTTAGCACATGACATGGATATCTAATTCTCAATGTTGTGCACTTCAAAAAATGTAAGTGTATCATGTGTGATCATCCAATGGGTTATTATATTTGACACTATCTGAATAAATTTACAAGATTAGGTTTATGACATGTGTAGATGTAAATGAGAGGGTGCAATGGGAATAGAAGAAAATGTAAATGTGAGAATGGAATGGAGTGTATAAACATGAGATTCAAGTGGTCTCATATCTCCCTAAAGGCCGTGTGTTTTCCGCAAAAACCCAAAACCACGTGTGCTCTCGTACCATTTACATGCACAGGGGTACACTTATATTGGCTGGAAACGATCATTTGCTTTAGATACTCACGAGATCCCTAGAGAAAACCCATCCTGCATGATTGTGCTCCCATTTACATCCATTCTCCCCTCGCTTGTCTCTTGTGCTTTTCTCTCTCTCTCTCTCTCTCTCTCTCTCTCTCTCATCCATCCACCAAATTGGACCGTCCCTTCTCTAATGCATGTGTCACTGTTATGTTATGTTATCGTGTATATCCCTTGCACTGATGGCTCATCGCCAGCCGCAACCTCTGTTTCTCCTTCCTCTGCCGTCACCACCCTGCCCTTGCTTCCCTGTCTCTCGCCTCCTGACTGCTTCTCTCTTTTTTGCTTCCTCTCTCGACTGATTCTCCGCCGCAGCTACGATCTCACCCCTCTTACCACCAGCTTCTCTCTCTCTCTCTCTCTCTCTCTCGGTCTTCGAAGAGTACGATCAAAACTCTCTCACGCGTGCGTGCAACCGTAGTGCTATTATGCATATAAGACAGAGGATAGACTATCTGACGTACCTGAACCACTCCAATAGTTTTGCGCAATAAGCCGCACGATGTATAATGTGCAGAAATGGAGGAGAAATGTGTCCGATTTTAATTATCTTCTGGTAGATCTTATTACAAGATGAATAAAAAAGAATAGACAGACAGTCTACATTGTACAAGTTGCACAATGATCACAGCTGTACATGAAGGTCGAGCCCTGGCGAACGGGGCGGGGCGCACATGCATATTGCGTTGATTGTCATCCGCAGGTGAAGCAGAAGGATCTTCGGTTATAGATCCATAAAACAGCCGATGATTACGAGTTAATGATATGCGCAGAGCATGGATCATATCATGATGGCCATATTGATGAGACGGTGCCTGCAGGCAGCATGAATTTAAGAGGGCACTCCCGGCTCCACGCATCATCAATATCCTGAGATTCTTCATGATCGTTATATCAAGATGGTCTTCCTGGCGCGGCAGTTGGGAAAGATTGGCGTGTCGTCGTTGAGGTATCGCAGCACCTCTGTGAGGGAGATGACCTTGTTCCAGTGCTCCAAGTATGCCTGCTTGCTCATGCACCTCCTCTTCCTCGCTATGGGCCTCCTGGCGCTGCCTGCGCCGCTACTGCAAGGCGAGGCCTGGAGGTGGTGGCACGTCGTCTCTGCCGGCGCTATCCCGGCGTCGACCAAGGCCTGAATTTCCTCATGCTGCTCATGCCGGTCCTGGCCGCCGTTTTCAATGCTCTGATGGTCCAAAGTATTAGGCTTCTTGATGATGAGGTCTGCACCAATACATGCAGATTCAGCTTCAGGCTCTGCGCCTGTCAAATATTCTGCACCCACCATGATGACCGCCAGCTTCGGCGGTCCCCGGGCCGGCAGTACAGCTACTGGATCATTCACCAGCTCCTCCTGGCGCAGGGACAATGTTCTCTCAGCGTATGTTGATATTTGTTGCTGCTGCAGACGGTCTGCTGCCATCTATGCGGGAATATTCGGAGAGAGGTAGAGGCACAGTGATTCCACCAAAGTTCGCGCTTGTGAAAAAGATGGCGGCCGGGGCACAGAGTCACAGGAGATGATCAGTTGAAGACGAGAGGAGGAAATAGAAGAAGATGCTAAGTTCTAACGTGCGAAAGGGGGAAAAATGAAGGGAAACGATGATCAGTAGTGGATGAAACTTGAAAGTCAGAGGGTGAAATGGGAGCCGGCGTTTTTTATATGTCGTCGAAACGAGAGACGCGTAAACGCCATGCAGCTCTAGAACATTCTTCGCGTGGCGCGTCGAACGCCTTGTCGCTTTTGATTTCCTTTGTCTGCCAGCTCATGTCAATCTGGCGGCGCGCACGTGCTTCCAACTTCCTACAATGACGGTTGTTTTTGAAAGGTAAAGTTTCTACATGATCGCGATTCGCTTTCTACCGTACTCATTTTCAAAATTTGGCTTTCAAGCATTTACAATGTATATCATTGGTCAAGGCCCTAATGATTTAGGATAAGGGTGCCAATTTAGTGGTAGCGACCAGCCCTTGTAGCGGAAAATATCAAGATGGTAGAATTGGCCCAAATGATGTTTCACATCTCTTTGCAAGGGATTAAGCTTCCCAACAACAAAATATAAGCAAAGATAAAGGTATGGTGAGGCCTTTCTAGTGCTGCGCAAGAAAATCAGTGATGCAAAAAAGGACCCATTGTTTTGTGATATGGGTGTGCCTATTTGAAAATAGTGTATTAGGAGCTCTCCATTGGCCACCTGTTACACATAGCAAGCAATTATTCATTTGATTTGCTCTAAAATCAATGTTGGTTTATCACAATCATTCTCACAAAATAGGGGGCCGTGTTTTAATTGGGTCCCTTACCCTAGAGGCTTTATTTTTGTTTGAGTTGCGAAATAGCTCTCCGTTGAAGATTTACCTCCTATACCCCCAACCCAATCTCTTTTTCTATGTGGGTCCCTAGTTTCTTTGGCTCCCAACATTCTCCCTCATCCTCTTGCTTCTTATTCTCAGTCTTCTTCTTCTTGTTATGTTCTTGCGCAATCTTTGGTTTCACAATCATCATGACTTGCAACAGAAAATCTAAGCTGAAACCACGATTTGGGTCAAAGATCACGTTCTTCCAATGGATCCACACTTGCTATACATTAATAGTCCTTAAGGAGTTGCATATTATGAGTGGGATTCCATATATTTTCCCTAAACAGGGAGGTATCATGCACATTAGCACCTTCAATTATGCATTGTACAACACATGAGGCTTGTAATTTAGCACCATTAGTTACACATGTGAAAGGAAGAGCAAGTACCTTCATTTGTGCATGCACTACTCTTTGCACACAAATTTTGGGATGTTTTATCACAAGTTAGGAACCATGGCAAAAGAGCGAATGGTGGCAACAAGAACTTGAGGGTCATGTAGGTCTCCTTGAGATGGGTGTTTCCCTTGGCCACCATCAATTGGCCTATTTCTTTTGAGCAATTGCAAGATTTCTAGGTCAAGAGATGCTAATTTCCAATTTTATCTATGAGAAATGAGGGAAAAGGCCTAGGAATTCTCGATAAGAGAGTAAATTTGCATATTACATAAGACTTACACAGATGGATAGGCTAGGCACATGTTTCAATGCATGCATACCCTTCGAGGCTAGCATAGATTGTTTGAGATGCATCACGTCATTTTTGAATTGCATTGATCAATAAAGCATGAGTGTTTGAGCACAAATATTTTCAAAGTGTTCTTTTCTCTAGGTGCACGACATCTTTGATTGAACTACTTTGACATAGATTTTTGGAAAGACCCAAGAATCTTGGGGGGTTTTTGTACTAGCACAAGAATTGAAGATCACTTGTATACCCTACAAGCACGATTGAAAGGCACGAAGAACACATGCTTGTATGACATAAAAAAGATATAGATTTTGGCAAGCATCTAAGCTTTCAAGTTTATGGAAACTGGTCCTTCAAGCAAGAATAATTTTATTTGCATCTTAGTGTGCTTCTTGATTTTAGAGAGTTTCTAGCTTGCATAAAGAGGGGAAACCTCCCTAGTTAGTGGTTGTGCCATACTTTCCCACCTACCACCTTAGTATTGGTTGGATCCATCTTATCACCCTACCATTAGGTGGTTCCACCCTATTTTTTACCCTACCACTTGTAGTTTAGATGTTGTTACCTTGCTGTAGAGGATCATTGTGAGCTACTTCCTTGCTCTCACCATTAGATTCAAAGTTATTTAGTCTACATTTTCACTAATATAGCCCAAATTTTGCCACTCCTAAGGGCTGGCAACTAACATGATCATCAACTACTCTTTTTTTCATTCATGGAGTTTTTATTCAACCAACATAGTTTGTACTTTTGCTATGTTAAGTTATCATTGGTATCCTATGTTTCAAAGGACTATGTTTCACTTCCCCCGTTGCTAGATACATTACCATAATTCGTGATGGATTGTTACTAATATGCTTTGGGATCCATCTTGAGTGTGGTATATTCTAAGAGCTACTCTTAGCATCTCTAACACCACTTTCAACTCAAATGTACCTTAGTCACTAAGACAAAGAGATTCAATGTCCCATTATAGTGTATTCATAGAAGTCATTTGATTATGTTATTTCTTTGTCATGTTGTTAGATTTGTTTGTATTTTCCCTAGCATTTTTTTATATGGTAATATAATTGCTCTTAACCAATGTTTGAGATTGGATTGAAAAATCTTTGCATACTCAAGAGCACACATGAATACTTTCATACATGTCTCAACCAACACTATCAAAGAAATATCACCCAAAGACTATTCCTTTGGTATGTATTTGTCCCTAATTATAGGGATTGGTAACCTAAATCTCCAAATAGAGAGATGGAGGAAGAGAGAGAGAAAGGAGCGGAGAGAAAAGGATATAGAGAGATGGAATGATAGAGAAAAAGAGAGATGGATGGAAAGAGAAAAATAGAGGAGAGAGATAGGGAGGGGAAAAAATAGAGGGAGAGAGAGAAATAGAGAAACAAAGAGAGAATGAGAGAGAGAAGAGAGAGAAAAGTATAGAGAGAGGGGAAAGAGAGAGATAAAGAGAAGGAGAGAGACATTGCGTCTCATTTCTTTATTTTTCAAATTTATGCTTTTCTCTCATTATTTTTGTTTGTGGAGAGATGCATTGAGGGAGAGGGAAAGAGAGAGGGAGAGGGAGAAATAGAGAGAGGAGAGGAAAAATAACAAAGAGGAAAAGAGAGAAATAAAGAGAGGGAGAAACAAAGAGAGATAGAGAGGCAGGGAGGCAGGGAGGCAGGGAGAAGCAAAGAGAGGAGGGTGAGGGAGAGAAACAATGAGGAAAATAAAAGCATATTATCTGTTGTAACATAAGTGAAATGGACACAACGATGATGGCCATGACGTTAAGATCGTGAGGTGTATCTCAATCAGTATGTCTAAAGCCCTTGTACTTGGTGCAAGCTAGCAATTCAACAAAAAGGTTTCTTGTCTATAGACCACGTGCGACTCTTCGGCAAGTTTCAATAAAAAATCATTGACCAAGCAATCCCAAACTTTGAGTTAGCAGTAAGAAAAGTGTGTACCAATCATGCTTTACATTCAAATTGTAACTAAATATCATATACAATAATATTAGATGTGTCCTAGAAATGTCTATAGAGAGGTGCCATTCCATCCTAAGGAATGCACCTATTGTGGCCCACAAGAAGAGTTTGTGGGTGTGCAATGGATGGAGTGCCTGAGTTGATAATCCCATTAGAGGGTATGATGTTAATTGCATAGAGGGTTTGTCCTATTTGAAACTAACTAAATTTTTTCCCAAGATCCAAGGAATCTTTGTCTCGGTTTTGCAATGGATGGCGTGAACCCATCCGGTCTTGCAATGGAGCTTTGACCGCAACGTCTCGCGAAGGGACAGAGGTCTCAATGGGGAGGAGTGGGAAATCTCGAGGGGATGTAGCCCAAAGGTGATGAGGAGTTTAGAATTTATCGTATCTAAATTTTATATGCAACATCTAATTTGAGTGTTTCAATGTACAGTATAGTGCAACATGGTTGCGCGGACGGCATTTTCGTGTGGAGAGTATTGACAAAATGGGCTCCACAATGGACTGTGGTATCATGGCAAGGTTCGAGCAAAAGATTCGGTGACAAGCAACGGATCCAAACATGGTTGTGGATGAGATGGAGTATTTTGGAAACTTGCAAAGTATTGTTACGGTGGATTATCGTAGCTTCTCCATGATACTATTTGATGTGCAGTGGTTCAAAGTGGTACTTGGAGGAGCTGGAGCAACAGTTCGACGAGGTCCATCTGGATTTCTCGAAATAGATTTTTAAAAAAAATGGACGGATTTGCGTGACACCTTTGTGTTGCCGGCCCATTGTGAACAGGTGCATGGACTCATTTATTTGCTAATTGTATTACGACATGGTTTATGTCACAATGGTTTGAACTCTCTTGTACGTATTTGTGAATAGGTAATCTTCTATCCAAACCCCTGACAACCTCGATGGTGGTATGTATTACCTTCAACTCCCCGAAGTGTGAGAGTATATGATCAAAGCGATATTCCGAGCCACTACTAAAGAAACGAGGCATAGACGCGCATGTTAGACGCGCAAAGTCGGGCACGTCTATCATAGCGTCTATAAGTGCGTCTAAACGTGCGTGTAAATAGACGCAAATTTTGCGTCTATATATCCACGCAAATAGACGCCAATATAGACGCGCCAGCAGACGCACAATTATTTAACCACCTAAAATTGGCAATTCACATAATTAAAAAACCAAAGTTAATAATTATTTAACCACCTAAAATTGATTCTTGAGCATGCACGTGTGCGCATGATAAAAACCATAAAATTAAGAATACACATTGAATCATTGAATTAAAAATATAGAGTTAATAATTACTTTTTCATTGCTCTCTAATGAATGGCAGTTCCTCCAGTTGACAAGCCTGATATAAGTAATTAGTGGCAAGAGACAGAAACCTTATAATTAGTAGCAAGCATTGCAATATGTATCTCGTAATTTCTCTACGTACTTGAAGATGATAAAAGATACTTCCTTTTTATTATGGAAAATTCAATTTAGCTTTAAACTTGACTATTGATTCTTGAGTATGCACGTATGCGCATGATAAAAACCATAGAATTAGAAATACACATTGAATCAATAAGCAAATTAAGTATGTTACAGTGAATGATCCATCTCATCTTCAATGAGATCAGCCCTTGCTAAACTATCTACTTCTAGGTCTATGTTACCAAGAGGTAACGAAACAAATAAGTCTATCCCACTATGAGATGTGTTGCTATATTACTCAATAACTTCATCAATATCATCGACAATCACATTATTGTCTTCTTCTGCATTTCCTTGAACATCCTCGTGAGGTTCATCTTGTACTATATCACGCATATCATCCATTATGGTGTCATCATGCACATCATCATTAATTGTTGGATTGTCATATGCTATCTCCATGTCGGTAATATTACCATATATTGGTTTTGAACGATTAGATATAGGGATGACATACCACCATCGGTTATTATTTACCATTGGATGATACACAACCTGTATTTGAAAAACAAAAGTAAAAAACTCAAGTACTTATTATATTGTGTATATGTATCACATGTATACATATAAAAAAGTTAGCCTTTGCATGTATACCTGCTCGCATTGTTGAGGTAGTACTAATGTGTTATTCTTGTTTTGGTGAAATTTTGTAGAGTCATTGATTACAAAACCACTTGGATGACGTCTGATTGTGCAATGCTCACCATTTGTTACAACTTCTTTAAACCACTTCACATCCAGTATATATATAAAGAATCATCTGAAGTCAAGCTTTAGAATATCTTGGATCAAGCCACAATAACCTTCCATGGTACCATTGGCATCCTCGAAGTGAGCAAGGACACCACAATCTTAGGTATTTCTCTTTTCATCTATACGTTGAGTTTGAAGATGTTTACCCTCATACCAAAGTGCATTGAATAATGTGCACTAGTAGTAAAAGATAAAAGATCAAACATGTCAATTATTTATATAAAATAAAACTTATAGAAACAAATTAATTGATAGTATGTCTCACCTTTGATAAGCAACCTCGTGTGTATTCCCACTCTTCTTGAGATATATTAATTTCCTCCTCTTTTTCCATTCTCTCCATTTTCTCATGTAACCAATCTATATCAATATGATGTGGGACCGCATTTAGATGATCTAGAAATGAGACAGTACATCCATATCTAGTGCAAAATTCTTGTCTTTCGCTTTTTCTTCTTGCCCTCGCTTCATTATATAGTGTCACCCATTTGCTCATTACATCACTATTGAGCACACAAAAACTATTCAACTTACGAAGTTCTTCTTTTGTTAGCACTTTACTCATTCCTTTTCCTTGAGGTACTATAGAGGCCATCCTCAAGTCTTCATCATCTTTCCATAGTCGTGGTTGAGAGGGATCCACTTCAGCAAGATATTCAGAGATATAAACAAGGGATGATTGCACTAGCCAACCCTCAACCATGCTTCCCTTAGGCCGTGCTTTTTGCCTCACAAAATCTTTCAAGGTTTTCATGAAGCGCTCAAGAAAAAACATCCACCTTACATGAAGTGCCCCACAAAGTGCGATCTCATCAATCAAATGTACAAGTAAATGTAATTGAGTAGTTAAAATGGATCGATGAAAAATTTCCTCCACCAAACAAACCACCTCAACAGATAATAATCGAGCATCTTGCAATGTGTCTGGATCAATTTCCTTCGAGCTCACGTATCTGTCAAGATGTATGATGTGCTTGTTTATTTTTGTGTAGAAATTCAAAGATATATAATGAAAAATTACAATGTATACACATCTCACAAGCTCTCCCATCTTGTAAATGATATCATGTACATCTTTGGATACACAATGGGATATGCTAGTAGGAAGTATGAACTGAATGTAAACAATATTCATAGATCAAATGATTAGTTGAGGAAAAAGTCATCATACCCCAAAGTTTACACATAGTTACTCCACTAATTACTATATTCATGGTTAGAGATACCCTTACTTGAATCATTTTGTGCCAATCGTGGGACTTCAAACCAGATAGTTGCTCCACACCTCTTTTCTTTTTCTTTATGAAAGCTTCCTTGAGACATCTCATATATCCTGTGGGTGTCCGAAAGCTATATATTTGTTCCTTCAGTATTTTTTCCTCGTTCTTTGACAACATCCAAGGTGCATGGGGTAGCTCAATCTTTCCTCTGGGTCTAATGCGTGGCCAGGCTCGTCTCATGCGACCAATGTTACGTAAATGCTCCCTTACATTAACTGAATCACGAGCCCCTATCAAGTGATCCCATAATGTAGATACAACATTTTTGAATATGTGCATGGGATCCAACAGGTGATTGATCTTGAGTTCAGTCCAGTACGGAAGACGAAAAAATATAGAGTTCAGTCCATGTTTTTTACCTTGTGCTTTCCAAGAATCAGAAGGGACAACATTACATGTTCCTTTTTAATTGCCATGGATGGAGGAATATTATAGTTCACCAATATCACTGGCCATACACTGTATGATGTGCTTTTGATGCCAAATGGATTGATTCCATCCATACCTAGACCAAATCTCAAATTTCTTGGCTCTTCTTTGAAAACGGGCCACAAATTATCTATATGTTGCCATGCCGGTGTGTCTACAGGGATCCTCCATTTTCCATCACTTGAACGATGACTAGCATGCCATGACATGAGCTTTCCAATAGACTTACACTTGAACATAAGTTTTATACGTGGAACAATCGGAAAATGTCGCAAAACCTTACGAGGCACATCCATTGACTTCATCTCCACTTCGTATCTTGATTTGCCACAAACAGGACACTCTCGTGCGAACTCATGAATCCCACGAAATAAGACACAATCATTGACACATGCATGGATCTTGAGATAATTGAGGCCTCCCAAAGATGTCAAGTAATGTCTTGCTTGCTCTCTCTTAGTTAGCAATTTGTTTCCTTTTGGAAGCATTTGTGATAATAACTTACATATATTTTTAAAAGTGAGTTAAAAAACTACCAACATATATTTCTGTCTGATTTCAAAATAGAACAATTAATATTATGATTCATAAGCCAAACTGAATTGATACCTACTTCAATAACGCATCCAAACTGACATTACTCCATCCATAAATTGTTTGCAAGTTAAGTATCTCGAGGGACGCACGAAGAATGGAGTACGTACAACCTTCATACAACGGAGTAGATGATGCTACATATAGTGGATCATCTGGCTTCGTAGAGTGACCTTCTCCCGAAACCGATTGCGAAAATAGATGGTGTACCATATTGTCCAAAATCTTATCGTCTACAACTTGATGGGGCATTTCATGAGGGCTACTATCATGGTCGTCAGTCTCTACTCTTCTTGAAGACTCTGCCTCCTCGCATCGACGTTTTGCAGCCTCTCGATGCCCGGGAGGGAGCATCTGAGGATGTGGCACCGCATCCTGCTCAACCACAAAAGGGCGTTTCATGTACGTTGATATATAATTCCCGTAACATAGACATGTAATCTTAGTGGTAAAAAAAAGCAATGAATACCGGTGATTTTTCTCGGTCCCATTCTCCATACAAGCTGAGGTGTGACATTGCAATTTGACGTGCTTGAAAAATACACCCTCGACAACGATCACACATGCATTTATTTTTTTGTCGTAGCCATGCATCTCGATTATGAAGACGCAATGTTTCATCCTCACTTGAGGATGTGCTCATTGACTCATCAGCTTGCACCGCACTAGGTGATGACGACGTCGACATGATTAAACCTAATTCATGACAACATCAAAATATTTGTCATTCATATGTTTACATAAAATCTCAATTTTAAATACACAAAAATCATCATAAATACATTAAAACTCATGATAAGAATTCACTATCAAAACTTATCTTAAAAACAAAAAATTATGACAAAGCCTAACTGCGCGTCTATAGCCGCATTTACCTACGCGTCTATATCACGTCTATTTCCGTGTCTATATTCGCGTCTATACTCGCGTCTATCTGAAAAATAGACATGCACATACACGCAAAAATAGATGCACACGTCAAAATTCAAAGCATACTTAAATCATTTCTTTTCAAACTGCGCCTTTCCTTTCCTGCGTTTTTTGCGGTTCTGAAGCTGGAGTTTAGCCGACATGCAGTCTCTTCATGCCTCATCTCCTCATGACTCACCTCTTCTTTCATTTCAAACACACAAGAAGGGAAAAAAGAAAGCCAAGGAGAATAAGAAAGAGAGAACAAGAGAGAGGAGAATAAGAAGAAGCAGCAAGCAAGCATCAAGGGAGGGTAACTTACCAAGGGGAGGAAGAAGGAGAAGGAAGAAGCGCCACCACCCGCCACACCAAACACCCAAGGTGAGTCTCTCTCTCTCTCTCTCTCTCTCTCTCTCTCTCTCTCTCTCTCTCTCTCTCTCTGTGTTTCTCTCTTCCTCTCTCTGCTCTATCTGTGTATTTAGGATTTGTGATTCCATTATGTATTGCATTTTGTAAATCTTCAATGGCGGTCGTCGGCCTAAAATCGGCCGACCGAGCGCGTCTGATAGCGCGTCTACATTTCAGTGTAGATGCAGATATAGACGCGAAAAATGTTTCCCCCCATAGCGTCTGAGGGCGCGTCTTAGAGCGCATGTGCTGGCGCGTGTACTCTGCAATGTACACGCGATGATACATGCACTGCACAAAAGGTTGACCTGCAATGTACACGCGATGATACACGCGCTGCACAAAAGGTTGACCTGCAATCTACACGCGATTATACACGCGCATTGACCTGGAATGTGCGTCTGACAGCGCGTCTGTGCTGCATCCTAGATGCGCAGATAGACGCACTGGACAGAAGGTTCACTCTGGAGCGCGTCTGAGGGTGCATCTAACCTACAATTTAGACACGGGGACACATGCGCCAGGTCTCCCAGTTCTGATAGTAAACAATATATTTTTGTAATGATGGATGTGACCAATCCCATGTTTGTGTTTATCAGTTTTCTTGTTTATGAGAAGCATTAGCACTTCAGTTTTATGCTCAATGTCTAAAGAAAGATCTTTGAAAATGTAGGTAATATATGATTTTTTGTATGCAAATAAATTTGTCTTTTTCCTGTGTTTTTTTTGCAGATGTTGTATCCTGGTTCATCTAGCAATGACCTGGATGTGGATGCATAAATGATACATTGGCCTCCTTTGGTAGGGGGTCAATGCATTTTTTGGAGGTTTTCTTAGTAGGGAAGACTTCATGGGAGAGATGACCAGACACCTTGGCTGCTCTCCCACAACGGACGAGGTGTTCAGTGTCATGTCTAGGATGCCTCTGATGTCTTTGCTTGGCACCACTTCCCAGACTCCACATGTAGGTACTCCACATGATGCAGGTACTCCATATGCAAGTACTCCGTATGCTCCACGTGCATCGGTTGAAGCACAAGCATCTGCAGAAGCATGTGCATCTGCAGAAGCTCGTGCGTCCAGCGAGGCAGAGGGTAGTCGACAGAGAGGGAGGAGGGAGAGTCAAGGGGGAGAATGAGGCTTGTGTGGGGGTTGCCTAGGAGGTGGTGAGCGTCACCCTCACCAGTAGATCACGTAGAGGAGTTTGTACGCCAGTACTATAGAGTTACAGATGTTGGTGGCATCTTTCATGATGATGAGGGAAGGAATGTAATGGCGTACATGAGGAGCGTCGTGCATGCGACGTATAAAGATTGTTTCATTGCCTTCAAAAATCAGAAAAGCGGCTTGTGGTAGGAGGTATTGAGGGCAGTCCATAGGAGGTACCCAAATCCTGAGGGTCAGCGATTCTCGGATGATTGGGGACGCACAAAAGTGAGGGATATTCTTCACAACAAAAAATCCCACCTCATGACACAGGTCAGGGACTCACTGCGGAGGCTAGAGGAGGGGCGTGGAGCCTATAGCCAACCACTTATGTGCCACCGCATAGAGTGGAAGAAAGCTAAGAAGAAAGCAGCTGAGAAAGTGAAGAGTCGCCAGCACGCAGAGGCGCAACGGATCCAAATGGAAACCATGGGATCGTCGCATTACGGATCGGGCGGCAGAGAGTCGTGGGAGGCAGAGTTTGTAAGTATATTTTGATTTTTAGTTTTTTTAAATTTATATTTTTTTCAATTCTTTATATATTTTATTCTAATATATTGTGACTCATAATTATTTGTATATATCTAAATGTTTTGCAGACTACCATTGTTGGTAGGACACCTACTCCTAGAGAGATAGGTTACCATCGAGGCCATAACCGCGCAGCGACATGGCTTCACTTCTATGAGGAGGGTCTCATCACTGAGGACCAATACAACCGGGCCATGAGGATTCGACAGCCAGAGGAGGTATGTTTTTCTTACTTTTCTATTAAAATTATAGCTAATTATAACTTTTTCTCCACCTTGTCCATGTAAGCAACCCTGATCTTTAGTGTGTGCAGGCGAACCCGGATGTGGAGCATAGCGAGGAGGGGGATAGCGATGCTAGTAGCCATGGTGGTACTAGCGAAGATGTTTCCTCTTCAGATTCGTAGAGGAGCACCATACCTCCTCATGAGGCCTTCTTTTCTTGTATATGTATGATATCTCTTTGAGCCTACTGCTTGCGGCCACGCTTTAGGTCGCAAGCACTTAAACTTCCCTTGTAAATGCTTTTGATATATAATGAATATATGGACTTTTATTTTCAATTCTTGTGCCCGTAAGATACATTGTCTTTTTCCCAAATGCACAATCTGATGTATGGGAGGGGAAAAAAAAAACCCAGAGAGCATGTTCTGTTTTATTTTTTCAGTTCTGTTTTGCGTGTCTATCCACGCATCTAAATTGCAGATAATTCGCGTTTATACGCGCGTTTATAGTGCAGACTACACGTGCTTATACACGCGCTTCATATTTCAAATTTAAAAAAGAAATTAAATATCTTTTTAAAAAAAGAGACATTTTTTATTTTTCGTTCGCGTCTATCAGTGCTTGTAAAAGCGCATCTACCAGGGTGTCTATATACGCGTGTATATGTGCATCTATTGCGCGTCTATTTGTGCGTGTAAATTTTTTGATACACGCCAATATAGACGCGAAATGGTAAATGCGCAAATAGACGGGCAGATAGACATGCCCATAAGAATTTCTTTGTATTCAAAAATCACGTCTAAATGTGCTTCTATGAGGCCTTTTTGTTGTAGTGCGCATAGATGAAGATAATATGCAAATAGAGGGGTCGTATTGCAAGGGGTGGAGGCCGTCGAAAGCTTGGAGCCAGCATCAGCTAACAATGATGGAAATACAGGAGTCTAAGAATTCTTTGAGAACGAGGTGGACTCAACCTTTTGTGGTGACATGTCTATCGACCTTCCAGTGTATGCGGAGTTCTGTCAAGAGATTGACATGGGACCATAGGATACTTCATACTTGGAGCATCCACTTACTCAATTCGTTGACCAATCGCTTATAAGGGTACATAAGATATGCATTTTAAGTGAGATTTTTTTAAAAAGGATTTATATTACTGTGCTTTGTATGATCTAAATTGATTATTCTAACATCATTTTTTATCTCTACAGGTGATATTTTCAGGATGAATCGAGAGATAAGCGATGAGGAGTTACAGGATATCTTCACACGCATGTCTCTAGACCAGATCTAGAGATTCAAAGAGATGGCAGAGCAGGAGCTGTCTCGGCCTTTGTTAGGGCGTTCTGATAGATCTACTTCAGCGCGATCGGATTCTTCAGCTTCAAGAAGATGAGCTCGACGCTCTAGACTTGGGCCAAAGGGAGGGAGTGCTTCGGGGTTAGGGGGATATTGCAGAGATACAGATGTAGTGAGCCTGTGATCGACACGCGATACATGTGCGACTTCTCACTCTCGTAGCCCTTCCAGGGAGTGTGGCTCAGGCTCAGGTGGATGCTATGGACACATGGACGCGGTGTCTCCATCTCATCGTTCAGCTGGAGTTGCGTCACCTCAGGGATTTGTTACACCTATAGGGACATCTGCTAGAGTTATTTCGGCTTTTGCTCAGCCGTCAGCAGGTGGCACCCCTATGGGTCCCACTCCGTGAGATATTACCTCGGTCGGTACACCGGATGCATAGGGGTCTCCTGGATATGCCTAGGACCGTGGACGTAGATAGAAGAGGACCCATCTTAGGCAGACTCCATGGGGATATGGATATCTAGTTGATGGTAGGTCAAGAGCCATCATCATGAATGATGAGGGGAGGAGGAGGATGGCTCACATGAGAGAGTTGTGCCAACAAGTTTTTTGGCATAACGTCTTGGATCATTGGAAGAACATACCGGAGGGGAACAAGGACTACATAGTTGCATCCTTGCACGAGGAGTTTCTGATCCGAGCCTCAGTAAATAGATTCTCTACGGGCTGGATGATGGATTGCATGCGTGCATATATGTCACACAGACGATTCGACGCACGCAAGGCAACCAAGAGTGGGGCTGCAAAGCCCGAGTGGTTAGATGCAGACAACTGGCACCGACTGAGAGAGGAGGCTACAGATTCTCTAGGATGTTGGAGTCAGCAACGCGAGGTGGCGAGGGCACGACTCGAGGCCGGAGTGGTCCATCATCTTGGGAGTGGTGGCCACATGACATATTTGGAGGACTTTGTAAGTTTTTCTTTTTTTTTTGCTTGTTTATTTTTTTGCAATATTCTTTGTATTGACAATCATGTTTCTAACAGTTAGCATTTTGTTTTCTTTGCAGCACTCCATTACAAATCACGATCTGACTGGCCTTGAGACTTGATATGCAGAGAGGTACGGTCTCACTTAATTGATTGACCGATTGTATAGACGCAACGGCCTTGTAAGTCACTCATCTTTCTTGTCCGTAGTTACCATGTTTAATTAGAATGCATTATTGTATGGTGGACTGATGTGTTGTTTCTTTTTCTGCAGAGTCCATTTGATGCTCCTTTGCGGCGGGATGAGCTTTCGGAGGGCAAGGATATATAGCTCGCCCTTGGATCCCTGGAGCTCACACACCTTTATTTTTGAGTCGCCTGATCTATATAGACATTTTCTATGTATTAGTGATATCTTGTCATGATTGTACCAATAGCTTATTATGCGATCATGTATTTATTTTATGTGTCAGTATTATGATTTCAGTATACATTGTTTTTGTTTGCAAGCGCATTGTACACAGTGCAGAAACTATTTTGTATGGCTCTAATAAAGCACATAGTGGTATATGTGGCAGGGCAACTTGCTGCCCTGCCACAAAAGTTTTTTTTCCCTGTTACCGTCGCTATTAGCGTCACAAATTTTACTGCTTGCGTTGTTATTGGCGTCATTATTTACGTCCCAAACCGTCGCTATCAGGTATTGGCGTCGGTATCCATGCGACGTTGATACCGACGCTGATACCAGCGTCGCCAATACCGACGCTGATAGCGACATTGATACCGAGTGTTTTATGGTCTCGCCAATAACGACGCTTTTTGCAACGACGGGGGCAAACTTTGCTATTTGCATTTTTGTCGCTTTTAACATTAGTATAAGGCCTATATCTTGTAGTGGTAGTGAGACTTTGTCTCTCTATATATCAAGTCTCTAAACCTTTAAGATTGTGGTTTGTGATTGGGTGTTGTAAGGAAAAAAAAGTGACATTATAAGAAATGAGATTATTAGTACAAGTAGTATTCCAAGTAGAAATAAGGTTATTACTATAGGTAGCTATTAGAAATAAGATTATTAGCTGCATTTTCATGCGAACGCTCTGCGCATCGGCCAGTCGACCCCCTACTATGCATGAAGGCTTCTTTCATTGTCGCCTGCACAAATCTGTGTAGTCCAAGTGGCCCGCTGCCTAGACACCATCATCCTTCTCCTCCTTTTGCAAATCCTGCTTCCTATGCCTCTACCCCTACGCTTGAAGCTTCACCGTCTCTGCCTTGGAGTGATGACTCGAAACTCGTTTCACCAGTACCACTATGCAAGATGGCTTGTTCCACTGCCTGCACACTTGAAGTGCACTGCCTGCCGCTCAAGAACCATCAACCTTCTCCTCCTTTCGCAACTCCTCCTTTCTAAGCCTCTGTAGAGTGCCCCTGTGCCCGCACCTTCAATGCCTTTGTCGCAGCTCACTGCATCAAAGTGACGGGTCACAACTCATATTTTATGGATGCTCAAAAGTATGAAGAATATGGATCGACCGACGAACAATAAGTCATGAGTCCTAAATGGTGATTGTTCACTCTTCAGTGCTAAAAGTGGGATTTCGTTGTTTTTTGCGTGAGTTAGGGCCGCGGTTCAAGAAGAAAATTAATATGAAATTATGATCTTTTACCCCTTTTTTTAAGACATTAAGGCTTAAGGGTGAAGGGCCAACCTAATCAACTTCCAAGGCTCAAGTTCTCTTGAGTCTCGACTCTCAACCCTTAGGTTAGGGCCCAGGGGTTAATCTCTAGTGGCTATATATATATATATATATATATGCATATATATGCATATGTCTTATGGTGAAACCTTACCCTATACGAGTAGACTTCATTTAAAACCTTTACTCAAATTTTTAGGTTTCACTTCGACCCCTTGTCGTCAAATTTTAGGTGTCAATTGACACCCAAAATCCTTAAGATGCCCAAAATGGGATTCAAATTTAAACACTGATACTCAACCATATGCAAGAATCAAAAGGCTATACATTGCAAAGCAAAATCAAACCCTAAGCCATAGATCACATTGAGGATTAGACTCACAAATCACCTCCAAAAACTAGCATTGGATTTCATGCAAGGAAGTGAATCAAAAGTGCATTCAAGAAGAACCAAACTACTCCTCAAGGTGAATGACCAAATATTTCCAAGGTACTAATTGCCCTCCTGAAACATAGTAAAAAATTGTCACCATGAAGCTAGAGAGGAAGCTTTTAGGTGAGGGAGACCACATTGAGCCGGCTCACCTTGGGTCAACAATCGAGGTTTACCTATGGAATAAGGCTTATGAACTATGGAGTTTACCTTTGTAGTAACCAAAAACTCTTCTTGGCTATTTGTCATATGTTTTTGTTGTTTGATTCCACACATGAAACAATGCTTTTCCAATTTCTTACACACAATCCATGACTTCATTTTAAGCTTTTAACGAGAATAGTAAGGGTCATCAAATATATATTTTGGTTTTGATATAGAGGGGTTATGATGGAGATGCAATACTAGTCACTTAGAATAAAGTAAACACTAAATCTCACAAAATAATAGTCCCAAAACTCACAAAAAAGAAAAATAAAACTCATGAATCATGATGCTAGTAGTTTCCATGTAGGTAGGGTAAAGGGGCCAATAAAGTGATGCCCTCCCAAAAGGAAAACACACCCCACCCCAATTAAGTGACAATTTTACAAGGAAGATGCAGCTTTTTTAGCCACTTTACATTGTGATATAATTTTTTTAAATTCACTGATGAGCTTACGTCAGTCAAACAATTGAGCCATGTATATATTTTTTAGTTTGGATTTTGTAAAACCTTAAAACAATGCATCCTTTAGTGTGACTCTATTGGCCCCTCATTTTCACTCTTTTTTGAACTATCCCAATGTTTTTTCTTTGAGCTTCATATGGTATAAATAATTTGACCATTGCAAAGTATTTGTAGAACTAAAAAAGAAAGAAAATATAATGGAGGATTGTTAGACAACACTCTATTTCCACCTTTACCCTAAAAGCTTTAAAAATAAAAGGTAATCCAATGTTTGATTGGTGGATATATATATATATATATATATATATATAGAGAGAGAGAGAGAGCCTAGAGGTCCCATTAATTTCATTAACTACTACATGCACTGTGGTCGAAGTTCATGTGCTCCGACTCCTTGTTAATCATCAAAGCGTCTTCCTCTCTTATGGACTTTCTTTTGCATACCAAATTGCTTGATGCTCGATCCAACAATTAGCTTACTATCCCCCAAAGGATCACAGATCACTCTTGAAGTAAAACTCATTCTCGACCTAAAATAATGTTTAGCATGGGATGTCATTCGATCTCATCCCCAACCATGCACCTTCAGACTATGTGGCATCACATGCTTGTTCAAATTTCCAAGTACAACTGCTTGCATTTTGATTTTCCCTACAGTTGATTTGGAATTGTGCATCCCTATCTAATAGAATGCTTATTGAACAAGTAAAATTTGCTAGTTGTAATGTTTTCCTGGGCATCTGGATGTGTGCGCCTACATTCTCTGCTTTTTATCTTGGGTGCCTACACACATATCAGCAAGGCATGTAGGATCTTGAAAAACATGATCATGAGAGCATATTATTTTGATTGGGATCCACAAACCTTCTAAAATCATCTATGTTTAGAGTATAAAAATTTTCGTGAGTGGGGGGGGGGGAGGGGCGTTTCTTTTACCGCCTGACAGGGATGAAGGCGCCATGGCTAGATTTGGTGGAGAGATGGATTGTGATACCTACAAACAACCCCCCCCATCGCCGGTCTCTGCTCCTCAATTGGTTGCCTGGTTGTGGAGATAAAAAACCAGTATTTCTCTCTCCTCTCTCTCTCTCTCCTGCATAGAGGTAATTCATGTGCAAGAAATCAAGAAGAAGAGGGGCTGAAGAATGCTTATCCGGCTATGATCGGATTGCTTCAAGATGAAGAGGAGGCTGAGGAAAGAGGTTCAACACTGAAGAATGGTTATTGGTTGGTCCGTGGGCTATCCAGAATAATTATTTAAAAATCCACAACACGCAAGACACGTGGTATGCTCCAATTTTATGAAGAAATTTGCTTGTTTTTGTTGTTTCATGGTCCAAATGTTGTTCATATGCAATGAATTTTTGTTTGAACCTTGGTAGCATTATGATTGAGGGTTGTAACTACAGAAATGTAGAACCCATGATGATTTAGAGCCGTAATTATCTCTTTAAAACCTACAAAATGTCATTTTTAATGGAAATTAGTGGTTTTTTTTCGATTTTGAGTTGGGAGAAAGGATGGAAGTGAAGTAAACTCAAAGAAAATGTTAAGTTTCAGTCAAAATAATAAGCCAACACAAATAAATAAAAAAATACCTATTTTCCATGAATAATAAATAAGAAGAAATAGTGTAAAATAGAGAATATTCAGGTTTTCGCGCTCAAAAAATATGAAAAAATAAGATTTATGTGCGTGAATGTTTGGCAACGTTAAAGCATGAGGTCAAGCCTCCGTTTGGACTCTTCCTTTGTGTTATAGTATGTGTTTATTGATTTTTATATACAAAAATGATACAAAACAGCCATTTACATGTATGCACCGCAGCAATACCTAAACGGTGAGGGGGGGATGAAGTTTGTGCGATTATCTAATTGTTGAAGAAATACAAATTCTGATTTCCCTCTTTGTGTATAGAATTTAGGAATCATTCCATAATTAAATATAGGCGACTAGTAGCACGGAAGTTCCGGTGCTAGTCCCTAAAGCAGTGTAGCAAGTAACGCTTAGGTAAAATTCATGAAAGGGCTATTTTCCGCACCTCACATGGCTGGTTTTTTAATCATAAAATGGTTTTGCACAATTGTCATGCACCTTGCATCAAGCATGTCAAGTGGTATCTCCTGGAATGCATTGCACTTGTTTGATAAACTTTGACCAGCGTTGAGAGGACAGGAAACCTAAGCTATAGGTTTAGACGGGTGCTTCCGTTGGGTAAAAGTTTTGTGAGGCAAATCAAAATCTCCTTGAACGCTGAATTATGAAAGAGTGGAGTTTGTGCAAATGTTATATGTATCTTGGGGCCAATCCCCGAGGTGTAGGAGAGTCGCACTGGAGCCGCGGCAATCAACTGAGAGGTGCTTCCCTATGTGTGTATTACGCGGCATTATGCCTATAAGTTATGGGATCTCCCTCTCAAGAGAAGGGAAGGTGTTCATTTATATATTGGATACAAACGCAAAATCTTCATAAGCATTTAGTGCAAAGTGAGTCTTAAACGCTCCTGGCCCGCGAGGCTAACCGCCCTTCCTCCTTGGAGACCGGGCGTAGCCCACAAGGTCTCGGTGGTACCCATGGTATTCCCCATAGCACTTATGAGACAGGTGAGCCCTCCACTCGACATGATGAGCCCCTCCTTCCCTCCCCCATTACGAATCCTTCAAGCCCATCCTTGGCACCCCAACTCCCCTGTAACGGAAGCTATTTGCACACTCAGGGAAATGGCTCCACTGCAAATCTTGGGCAGCATGGAATGCATGGAGTGCATGGGCAGCATGCACATGGCAATGGGCAACATGCACATGGCAATGGACAGCATGCATATGGCAATGGGCAGCATGCATATGGTAACGGGCAGCATGCATATGGTAACGGGCAGCATGGACATTTTGGACAGCAAGATACTAATGGGCAATTTGGTCCTCATGTAATGCAAGGGCAGCATGGCCCCCATGGAAATTTTTGACAGCCGGGGATTGGACAGCAATGCATGTATAGGCAGTATGTAGCACATGGCATTCATAGGCAGCAAGGCCCAAATGAGCTGCATGACAAGATTGTGTTTACTAAATTCAATGGGCAGTCCTCATCCCTAGCTGAATTAGAGGAATGGACCTCTAAATTGGAAGCCTATTTTCTCATCTACCCTCGTACCGATGAGGCAAAGATCATTTTTGCCTCCCTTCATTTAGAAGGTTTTTCCCACACATGGTGGAGATTCGTTCAAAGAGAAAATCAACAGTTTCGTGATTGGGAAGAGTTGAAGATGCATATGATCCAAGTTTTGGAAATATGGCAGTTTTGGGACAGCACCACCCTTCAAAAGTGACCCAAACTATGCTGAAAATAAGACAAGGAATGGCTTCAGTCCTTATGGTCAAAAATTCATTCCTCCTGAAGTTGTCAAGGATAGAAAAGCCAAAGGCTTGTGCTTTAAATGCAGGGATAAGTACACGACTGATCATGCATCCAAATGCCCCTTTAAGAACGCCATTGTCAAGTTTAATAGCATGTATGTGCTAGAAGATAGTGACAAGTTAGAAGAGGACTTGCATGACAACTCTCCCATGATGACACTTGTTGAAAATGCTGAATATGAAGAGGATCTTGATACTGATCAGTTTTATGACTCACCAGATGGGTTCCCTTTTGACCCCGGTGGCTGCGCCATTGATGACATGCTTGGGGATGACCCTTGGCGCCCCTCATTCACCACTATATTAGCTTGCTCGATCTCCATGGATGCATGGACCGGCTCTAGGAGCCCGAACACCCTACGAGTGCATGGTAACATTGATGGCAAGAGTGTATACATCCTCATAGATAGTGGCAGCACGCATAGTTTTGTGAATAAATCGACTCTTGGCCGTTTGACAGTTTCCACTGAATTACAGCAACCTCTTCGCGTTCAAGTGGCCAATGGAAATGAGAAAGTGAGCTCCCATGTATGCACACAAGTGTCTCTTATGTTGGCTCAAAATTACACAGCAAAGGTGGACTTAATTACCCTTGATATGGGCCCCGTGGATGTTGTTTTGGGATGTGACTGGCTTGAGCACTTGGGAAAAATCTCTATGGACTTCTCTCAGCTATATATGGAGTTTGTAATGCATGGGCAGCTTGTACACTTGAAGGGAATCAAAGAAAATGCAGACTTTCAGCTTATAACAGCAAGACAACTCAAAAAAGAATTCAAGAAACGCTCTCAAATCTTTGTCTTGCATTTACATAAGGATAATGATGACCAACACACCTTAGGGAAGCAAAATGCAGCACTAAAAGCTCTTTTGGCTGAATATGAGAACCTATTTCAGCCCCCCACTACCCTTCCACCTCAGAGATCGGTGGATCACCCGATTGACTTCGAGCCCTATGCCAAGCCCATCAATAAACCCCCATATCGACTCTCTAAATGTGAGAGAGAGGAAGTAGCAAAGCAAGTCAAGGAGCTCATTGAGATGGGATTCATAGAGCCTAGATTTCCCCCTTATGCCTCCCCGATTCTATTGGTTAAGAAAAATGACGAATCTTTCCGATTGTGCATTGACTATTGTGATCTCAATAAGATCACCGTAAAAAATAGATACCCCATCCCTCGAATTGATGACTTTCTTGATGAACTCAAGGGAGCACGCTACTTCATCAAGATTGATTTGCGATCTGGTTACCACCAGATCAGAATGAGGGTGGGTGATGAAGTCAAAACAGCCTTTTTGACTGACCGTGGCTTGTACCATTTCCTTGTCGTGCCATTTGGGATCACTAATGCACCCGCCACATTTTAGAGCTTAATGAACAAAATATTGCAGCCATGGCTTTTCCAGTTTGCGTTGGTATTCTTTGATGATATACTCATTTACAAAAAGTCACTGCATGAGCATTTGAAGCATGTCAGGCAAATTTTTGATGTACTGAGAGAGCACCGGCTATTTGCCAAAGAAAGCAAGTGCGTCTTCATGCAAACAGAGGTTGAGTACTTGGGGCACATTGTTAGTGAAAAAGGCATCCAAGCTAATCCTAAGAAAGTGAATGTGTCCGGGAGTGGCCCACCCCCACTACCACTACCTCCTTGCTCCTCTTTTTATCGGAGATTTATTCGCCATTATGCCACAATTGCAGCCCCGTTAACAGACAGGCTGAAAAAAGAGGCTTTCCTATGGGATGAATTGGCTGATCGCAGTTTTCAACAGTTGAAAGACTTGCTCACTTCAGCCCCCATCCTCGTAGGCCCCGACTTTTCAAAGGATTTTACCATCCAGTGTGATGCTAGTGGAAGGCCTATTGGTACAGTCTTGTTGCAAGAACACGGGGTAATAGCATTTGAGAGCCGAAAATTGGATGATAAAGAGAGAGAGTTGCATGATTTTATCAGGAGATGTTGGGAGTCATTCATGCTATCAAAAAGTGGCATCACTAATTATATAGTAGCAGATTTAAGGTGAAAAGTGACCACCGTGTGCTCAAATACTTATTGACTCAGCCCAACCTCACTCCCAAACAACATAGATGGGTGGCTACCCTACAAAACTATGACTTTGAGATTACCCACACATGTGGCAAGGACAATGTAGTGGTTGATGCACTCTCTCGCATGTGGGCATGCAAGGTTTCATCCATCACTAAACTCCACCATGATTGGATTGAAGGGCTCCAAGAGGCATACTTGCTTGAAGATGAATTCAGCCTTCTTTTCCAGAAATTACAGCAAGGTGTCATGGATGACAATTCCTAATATCAGCTCCACAATGGCCTCATTTGGATCCATGGCTGTATTGTGATTCCCCATGCCTCTCCTTTCACCCAAAGGATCCTTGAAGAGATGCATTCTTCACCGATTGCTAGCCACTTAGGAGTCTTCAAAACATATGACCGAGTTTCAAAAAGCTTCCATTGGAAAGGCCTATGGCGGGATGTTAAAGACTTTGTGTCTAGATGTGTGCCTTGTTAACAAAATAAAGATAGCACTCTTAAACCGGGTGGGAATACGTGATCAAATGGCAAGGCCTACCAATAGAGGAAGCCTCTTGGCATCCATCATCTATTTTGGATGAATTTCCACACCTCAAGGAGGCCGTATTGGTTGGAACTTAACCATGACACCTGTTTTGGGCTGCAGTTTGCATCTGGACAGCCACTTGTTTTGAACCAGTTTTAATCCTGGTCCATTTTCAGCCCTATCCTCCATACATGGGCTGAAAGTACACCTCGAGGGCTCCGTGCTAACACCTTACTTGCCTCGATCAGAGTTCCCTAGTGGAAGTTATGATTGTTTTTCTCCAGCCATACCATCTGGGACAACACACTAGTAATTCCGGGACAGCCCTCTATTTTGTAATAGTTTTGGTCCTGACCTGATTGCAGCCCCGCCTCACCCACATGGGCTAAAAGTATATCTCATGGGCTCCGTAGTGACACCTCAACTGTCCCATTCGGAGTTTCTCACACAAAGTTATGGCTGATTTCCTACAGCACACCCTTACAGTCCATGACTACATTCCTTGTTTTTTAGAACAAAAACTTTATGAGACGGGATGGTTTGTAATGAATGGAGATCATGGAAACATGGCATGGGAACATACCAATCACACTGATGGTATATAAGGTTTAAGAGGGTATTTTGAGGCATGATAGAAATTATCAAGAAACTCTCTTTTCACCTTCTCAAGCTTCCATGGCTTCTTCTTCTTCTTCCTCTTCTTCTTCCTTTCTCCCTCTTTCTCTCTCTTCTTCTTGCCTTTCTCTCTCCTTTCGCTCTTCTTCTACAGTCCTTTTCTCTCTCCTTCCCATGGTAGAACCCTTTTCTTTATTCAAACCCTCTTCCCATGGTAGAACACTTGAAGTAGCAATAGTATCCTCAATAGGCATGATTGGTTGTTGTCCATACATCAATTCAGTAGGCATATACCTTGTAATAACATTATGAGTGATCATGTCAACCCATAGAGCAAATGGTAACATTCTTAGCCACTCTTTCATCCTGCCCTTGCATGGCTTGCTTATGCCTCAATGATAGACTAATAACCTCTTTCACTTTTGCAATTTGGTTCACGATTTTAGAGTGAAGTTAAAGCGAGCTTAATACCCAATTGTGAAAAGAATTCAGGAGCCTCATTTGCATCCTATTCTCCTCCATTTGCAACAACTTTACTAACACAACCATACCTGCAAACTGCTTGAGTAGTTTTTGTACTAAGAGCTCGACCTTCCACTTGATTTGTCAAGTCTTCTTGTGCAGGCACAAGATATCTCATATTCCATAAATCTGTAGGCACAGTAACCAAATAAACTACCCATTTGTAATGCATAGACCATGGATAGGTGGATTGCAACCCATCCCTATGCTTTACTATGGAATATATCTAACAGACATTGCATGATTCCACATAATGCTCCACATCTTTACACATGTTTTGCCACCAATACTTCTCTTTGGCCTTGGCAAATGTGTCTCAAAATCCTCCATGTCTAGCCCATAAACTTTCATGAAACTCTTGCATCACCTGTTGTTGAGAAGCCTTTTCTCCCAATACACGTACTGGAGCTCCTCTCTTTTTCTTTACATGCTTCCACAAATATCCATCTTTCAAGAAAAACCCATAAGATTTTCTTTTAATCCTTTTGAATTCAACTTAGACCACTCAAGCTTCTTTGTCATGAGGCTAAGATATTGGCCTATTTTCAGCCAATAGTCCTCATACAACTCTTTCAAAATTTGTGTTTTCACTAAAGCATAACACTAATGATGCTTTCTCTCTACTGCCCATCTCTTCTCTATGGTAGTAAGCTCTTTTCTTAGTGTTGAAATCCCTATTACAATAGTCGCATTTTTAGTAACAACAGCTGCATACTCATTCCTTGCTATCATAAAGTCATTTTCCGCACCTACTACATCGTCCTCTTTATCTTCCATTAGCTTTTCTTGATCTTCGAACCTTTCTGGTGAAAGCATATCAGCCACAGGGTTTTCTCTACCTGCAATATGCTAAAAATCAGGGTTAAGTGACTTTATATATGCAATCCACCCTAACATCGCAATATTAGGAGTTGAGCAATTTACTATCATGCCCAGTAGAGATACACAATCAGTCTCTACCACTACATAAGCTCCCATAAAATACTCCCTATCACACTTAAGGGTTGTCAATGCACCCCAAAGCTTTGTTTTGACTTAAGAATACTGTCGTTGCCATTCATTTACAACATTTGCTTCAAACCGAATGGCATATCTATTCCCATCAACATCATCCTAACCCAATGCCAAACCAATGCCAATTGGTCTTGTATCCATGGTGAGAATTATAGGCTAAGTAGTGGATTATCTATGTAGGATGCTACTAATTAGTGGACAGCATGTGGAAAAGAGAAGAAAATGGCTGAAAATGCATTGTCTTGTAGCAATATGCATGGTGGAGTAAGGAAAATGCAACAATATGAAGAAGAGACTTTAGGATTTATTCATGGAAGTCACTACACAAGAAATCATTGGGCTAGAGCTACCACTGAAATAGTAGTGAAAATAGGGGAGCGTGAAACTCCTTGCGTTGCTTTACTTGACCATGGGTCTAAGATAAATGTCATTGAGCGGGGATTGTATGAAAATGGTGCATGGCCTATGGACACTGATCATGGTTGGCATATGAGGGCTGCAAATAATTCTTCAAGGGAGCTCTATGCAGCATGTCCTAATGTAAAAGTGAATATTGGTGATGTACATAAAGAGCAACACTTCTTTGTGCAAGATAATTTCTCATATGCAGTGATTTTGGGATAGCCCTATATTACAGGTGTGCTTATGGAAACAAAGGTGCTTGATGATAGTTCTTCTTATGCAAGAGTTAGAAGCAAGGATGGGAGAAAAGCAATCCAATTTCTTACTGTTTGTGTTAATCATCCTAGAAAAATCGTTATACGCTTCGAGAGTCCCCTTTGGTTCCAAATGCAAGGGAATTCAAAGACCTGGATTTTCATTAAGCACTGCTATAATGCGGGGCTACAGTAGTGCTGTTCAGAGGGTGTACTTGCCTCTTGATGAAATGAAGCATGTATTTACTATTGGTAATTCTCAGTTTACAGCAAACATTCATGTTGGTTTAAGCCTATAGAAGCTATGTGTAGGGCTAAACGCATATCTATGAAACGGGCTATTAAGAAATTGAGATCATTGGGGATGTTAGCTGAAAATGATGGCATTTCAGGCATCTTTTATGGGCTGAATATTAGTAACACTATGGCTGAAATTTCAGCAACTATACATGTAACAAAATGAGGCTGAAAATAGAGTGTTGTCAGTATGTTCTTTGCATATGTATGATGTTATATAGCATTGTATGCTCAGCAGGAAGGATTACAATGGGCTGAAGCACTTGTGGAGACAATATATAAGACAATTAACAAAAAGGTGAAACCAATTGCTTTGCCACTTCCACTAGAGAGTGAGGGTATGTATTCAAAAGTGTCAAGGCAGCCAAGCTTACGGGATCCTAAAGATATAGGTCATCAGTTTACATCTGAAACATTACACGAATTGAAAGTTAGTGCAGAAGGGTTTCTTTTGCTTGTTGAGAGAGATTTGTTTATGTGGAAGTTAGTACAGAAGGGTTTCTTTTGCTTGCTGAGAAAGATTTTTTTATGTGGATGTTGGCTAGACATGGGAAGGCATTTGCATTTCAGCTAAGTAAAATAGGTTGTGTGGATCCAAACATTGTCTCTCCTATGGTTATATTTACTATGCCATATGTACCATGGAACTTGAGGCCTATTCCAGTGCCTAAAGCTTACTTGCCAAAGTTGATGGATTTACTAAATGAAAAGATTCACATGAAGATCTTGGAGCCTTCTTTAGCCCCGTACTCAAATCATTGGTTTCCTGTGCCCAAAAAGAATGGGGCTTTGAGATTTATTCAAGACATGCAACCGGTCAATAAAGTGACCATAAGAAATGTGGGTGTAAGTCCTGTGGTTGATGAATTTGCAAAGGCTTTTGCAGGCATAGCAATCTATTCTTTAGGTGATCTTTACTCGCAGTTTCAGCTTGCAATTGAAAGCAGGGATATCACAATCATGAAGACTCCTTTGGGGTTAGTACGGATGTGTACTCTCCCACAAGGTGCAACAAACTCAGTGGCACACATGACAAATGCTATGAATAGGGTACTTAGGGATTTTATACCACAATTGACTATGCCCTTCTTGGATGATGTTCCAATCAAAGGGTGTGCAATGGATGAAAAGAATGAAGAGATGGATGCTCATGGATGCAGACAATTTGTTGCATATCATATTGTGGATTGCGAGAGGATTTTGACACGTCTAGAAGATGTGCATTTAACTCTTTTTGGACAAAAGTCTGTCTTTGGAGTTGAAGAGGTTTTGATTGTTGGGCATATGTGTGGGCCTTATGGGCGAAGGCCATCACCAGCAAAAATAGATGGGATTGATAGAATGCAAGATGTATGCACGAATGTATTAGAGGTACGTAGATTCTTGGGTGCATGTATGCTCTATTTGATATGCATTCCTCACTTTGCACATGTAATAGATGTTCTTTATTAGCTTCTAAGGAAAGGTTAAAAATTTCATTGGGAAAGGAATCATCAGAAAGCAATGAAGAAATTGAAGTAACTCTTAAAATCTACTCCTACGTTGAGAAAGGCTGACTATTCACATGGAAAGCCTATCATTATTACTATTGATACAAGCCCAATCAGGATTGGATGGGCAATTGGGCAAGATGATGAGGAAGGACAAAGATATGCAATTCTCTTTGGTGCTAAAGTATTGACTGAATGACAGAGAAGATATCCACAGGTTATGAGAACTATGGGGAATTGTGACAGCCCTTAAATGTGATAAGGAGTATTTTATGGGTGCTCATGTAGTCATTAAGATTGATTGTTTGCCGGTATTGGGTATGATTACTAGTTGTGCTACCCCGGACATTGCTATGCTCCACTGGATTGCATACATTAAATCTTTGAACCTTGAATTTCAGCATATTACAAGAAGAGATAACCTAGTGGCAAACATGTTATCTCGAGCATGTTATGAGAATGAAGATGGGATGATGGATGAGGAGGAAGAAGATGACTTTCTTATGGCTGAAAATGATGTTGCAAGAGTGAATTTAGTAATGCAAGGTGTTGCTATAGCATTAACAAAAGCTTGGACAACAAAGAGAAGACACTTTAGATGTTTTTCATCTTATGTACAAGTGTTTCTAAAAGACAAATATGCAAGAGAGTGGCTGAGAATTGGTCAATATCTCAGTACATTAACAAAGAGAGATGAATGGTCAGATGAGGAGTTTAAGAAGATCAAGAGGAAAGCCTATGGATTTTTCTTAAAAGATGGATACTTATGGAAACATGCTAACAAGAAACAGGGTATGCCATTGCGAGTTTTTGGTGACACAGCGTTACAAGCAAAAGTAATGCAAGAATTTCATGAAAGCTTGTGGGCTGGTCATAGAGGTGCTTGGGATACTTTTACAAAGATCAAAGAAAGATATTGGTGGCAAGGTATGTATAAGGATGTTGCTCACTTTGTGGAAACATATACGACATGTCAAATGTATTCAATTGTGAGACATTGGGATGGATTGCAACCCACATATCCATTGTCTCTTCGTTTTAAGTGGGTGGTGGATTTGGTCACAATGCCTACAGGTCTTTGGCAAATGAGATATCTTGTGCTTGCTCGTGAAGACTTGACTAATCAAGTGGAAGGGAGAGCTCTACATACTAAGACGATAAATGCCGTATGTACTTTTCTCTTAGAAGAGATATTTTGTCGACACGGCTATGTGGGAAAAATTACAGCAGATAGAGGTGAGTTGGATGCAGATGAAGCTCATGATTTCTTTGCACTGTTGGGGATAAAACTTGCTTTAAATTTAGCCTATAACCCTGAAGGAAATGGCAAAAGTGAAAGAGGTCAGGAATATCTCAAAAAACATAGTAACTCTCTCTAGTGACCTATCATTCCCTACTATTACAAGTAGGGAATCACATTCTATATTCTCTCATATTATAGGAAATTTGTAGGAATGTAAGAAATTCTCTATATGGATGTACAATTCCCTATGATCACATATGGGGAATGTGACTCCCTAGTTATATATGGGGAATACATGTGTACATATACAAGAAATATTGGATAATTTTCTACATTTAAGAAATTTTACTACATAGGGAATGATTAAAAGTTCCTTGTGATAGTGGATGAGATGGAGTAATTTTACAACCTACAAAGTGTTATTTCAAAAGATTACCGTAGCTTCTCCATGACTATATTTGATGTATAGTGATTTAAAGTGGTGTTGGAAGGATCAAGAACAATCATTTGGTGAGGACTGTCTAGATTCTTGGACATAGATTTAGAGAAAAGATGGAACGATCTATGCAACATGTTTTTCTGGTCAGGTCATTGTGAGTAGGTGTATGGTCTTTTTTTAAATTCTTCCATAGCACAAAAAAGTTACAAATATTTTTTCTTCCTTTATAGCACACTCTTAATTGATATTAAATAAGTAATCTTCTACCCAAATCCACAACAATCTCAGTGCTGGTATGTTGTGTGTGTGCAATACCTCGAAGCCCTCAAGGGTATGATGAAAGTTATCTCCCTAGCATGGATATGTAGAGTATATAGGTAGAGGAGTCATTTTTGTGGCAGGTAGGGAATGAGGAGGGCTTGTAGTGTGCAAAGAAGACAAACATGAGCAATCTAAGGAAAGGGACAAGAGTACAAGAATTATTCAAGAGTGAAATAGACTCTTCTTTTTGTGCAAACATATGCATAGAGTTTCTAGTGTATGTTGAGCTATGTCAATAGCCTGTTATGGAGCCATAGAATTGGGCCATATTTGTAGATGCTTGTTGTCAGATTAATTGACTATTCACTTTTTTTAGTATTTTATTATATTTTTTTAACTTATATATTTCTTTTCAATCATATACTCTCATACTTCACTTTCACCCTTATATTGATTGTGTTAACAATATTTTCTGGCTATATAAATCACTATAGATGACCTAGAGATTAGGATGGGTCCAATATATATAGATAAGGAGCTATAAGGGATCTTCACATGTATGTCTCCAAATCAGATGGTGCACTTCAAGGGCATGGAAAACCACAATTTGTCTCAAATATTATCTCAGTGTTATTCACATTCTACCTCAGCACACTAACACATCGATCTCCAATAGGCGGAGTCGTTGGTTTAGGCTAGCTGGAGGAGGGAGGCTCAAAGATACATTGCTTGACTTGTGGAGGTGGTGGTTGTGGTGGATGCCTTGCAAAGCCACGTACTTTTTCACCTCCTCATTCTAGGGGTGGTTATGGGGGGTGCTGCAGAGATACAAATGTTGTGACCCCATAGCCGGTCGCTACTGCTCAGTCCCGCCCCAATTTCAGAGAGGGTGGCTCAGGTGCATGCTTTGGAGATACCGATGTAGTATCTCCATCCCGTCATTTAAGTAGATATTTAACATCTTCAGGATTTGCTAGATCTATACACACGTCCACTCCCTTGACTCTAGGTTTTACTCAATCATCTACAAATGGTACTCTTATGGGTGCTACTGCGAGAGGTCACAGAGGTAGAAGATGTTGTCATTTGAGTAGATACTTATCATCTTCACGATTTGCTAGATCTATACGTACGTCCACTCCCTTGACTCAACCATCTGCAACGAATGGCACTCCTACGGGTGCTACTTTGAGAGGTCACAGAGGTAGGAGAGGATACACCTTAGATGCAACCCACTAAGATATAGATACTTATTAGATGAGAAACTAGTGCTATACTCATGAATGATGAGGAGAGGAGGGTACTTGCCTATAAGAGAAAATTGTGACAACAAGTATTTAGGCACAATATTCTAGATCATAAAAATATATCAGAGGGAAGCACAAACTATGTGATAATATTTTTATATGAAGAGATCACAGTACCTACATAAGTTGATCAAATCTCCACTAGATAGAGGATGGATTGTATGCATACATATATGTCACATAGATGGTAAGGTGTATGCAATGCAATTAAGAGTGGTATCAAAAGACTTATTTGGAGACTTGGTAAGTTCTCTAATGGTTATATTCACTTTTTTATTTTGTATATTTCTTATACTAATAACCTTGTTTCTAATAATGCTACTTTTCTTGTGTTGTTGTACTCAACCACAAATTGCAATGTCATGTGATTGGAGACTTGGTATGCAGAGAGACATAGTCTCACTGTAGTGATTGACGAACTATATGTGCAAGGGAGGCCAATAAGTCATGTCTCTTTCATATTTTTAAAGTTTTGTTTTTGTATTGCATTATGTACTCTAGATTAATCTTTGGCTATTTATATTTCGGACTCCGTTTAACGATTTGTTACGTTGGGACTAGCTCTAAAATGGTGAGAAGAAATAGTAGTCGCTTGGATTTGTGGAGCACACATCCCTTTCTTTTGTGGCTCTATGCTGCTACATGTAGATTCTTTTAATTATGTAACGTTCTTTAGATACATTTCTCATCCTTTATATGTACTCACATTTTGTAATATTTATGGATACATTTCTATGTCTTGGTTTCTCCTCCCTATTAGTCTATATAGTTCTATGGAATGTCATCATCCATATTGTACTTATTTGGAAATTGAATCAACACACTCATTTTTCCTAGTATCTCATGATGTATGTATTTTGATAGTAGTTTTATACTCAATTTATAAATGATTCATGGAATATTATTCAACACATTTGGTTGTAAGGTGGTAGGATTACATGCCCTACCACCGAAATTTATTTTTTTCCCTCTATAAATTTCATGATTTGCATAACAAATAAATATGTATAAATCACTATTTGTGTCTATATCTACATTGCTATATACAAATGTTTTCTAGTGACAATGGGGGCAATTATTTAGATGAATAATTGTGTTGCTTTGAAAGTTGATATGCAACTATATGTGGAAGTGTCCTCCAATGTAGATATGAATGGTAGTGGGTTGCAAGTATAAGCTTATGGTTGTCTCTAGGCATAGAAAATGAAACTCTTAAATATCCCAAAATAAAACCCTTTCTTGTACCTAAATGGATGCATTTTCAGGGTGAAATTGATAAGTACAATTGAATTAAAAATGCTCAACAAAGAGATGGTACTTTCAAATTGCATACAAGGATCCAGTCTTATAGATTTTAGGAGGAAAGGGTGATGTATTTCTTGTACCTAAATGGATGTGTTTTCAAGGTCAAATTGATAAGTGCAATTGAATATAAGATGCTCAACAAAGAGATGGTACTTTCAAATTGCATACAAGGATCCAGTCTTATAGATTTTTGCTATGACACCTTGATAAGGTCATCTAATTGCACAATTTATAAGTATTCCATGACAAATGATCCAATGAGTTTAGTATTCATGAGCATTAGTTTATATAAACTCACAATATGGTAACCAAAAAAGAGGACTTGCATTGGTAGACCACATATACCTCTTGTGATCAAGGTGAGAGCAACTTATTAGTTTTAACCAAAGGTTTTTTGTGTCAAGAGACATCAAGCTTTTAGTAGAACAAACTTGAATTGAAGCATCATGAACCTTGTGGCAAAACATCATATCACGTTGAGTGGAAAAGGAAGACCAATTTGTGAGTGGTATGAGTGATTGAAATAAAAAATGCTCATAAAACAAAATAAACAATTATTTAAAAATAGATCTTTGTATCTTTAATCATATTTAAGAAGTAATGGTTTAGAATATCCAACAATACCATAATGGTGACATGTATGACCACAAAATTATTGTTGCTTTGGGTTTTTCTTAATAAATCCTAGTGAAAGAAAAAGTTAGAGAAGTAATCCAAAAAAGGATGATCTACCAACAAACACACATGGAGAATTAGGAAACTTGAACACATATCATGATTGATGGAGCTTACATGTCTAAGGCCTTAATTTGTCCTAGTAACTCAACAACTACAATAATAGATAGAAGTATTAATATGTTTGAGAAGCACCCAATGTCATATCCGTTCTTAATAGAAAGGGAAATTACGAATTATAGTAGATGCATTTGAAGCCACTTGAAGTTGGAGGTATTCGCAATCTTGCCAATGTTGAGGATAGCCATCTATAGAAAGTTAGTATTTAAGTGCACGTTGGTCCTAGTGCCTATGTGCATCTAAATGATTCGACCTTGTGGATTTAATATCTATTTATTGCAAACCTATTTATTGCATTTTACAGCTTTTTGGTTCACATCTGAACACTTAGTAGCAAGGCTGTAGCTTTTTCCATGGGCTACAAAAGTCCACTAAAGAATGGCTACAATGGACCTAATTTGCACTTCAAGATATGAGATAAGTTGGATATGATTTGGAAGTGCTTGATGATTACCTTGTCATGAATTGCTCAGTTTGGCTCATTTTTCATCATGTTGATAAGAAACATGCGGCATTCGGCCCATCCAAGTGGCTCAATTCTGGGTTGAGTCCCAAAATCGGCCCTCGGCCACTTGTCTTTGGCCTACTCGGCCTTACTTGCTTGGACACATAGCCACTCGGGAGCTCTGCACATTCAGACGTCCCAATTTGGTCAAGTTTCTCACGTCCCCATAGAGTGGAATCATCAATGAAAGATAAGAGATCCCTTGCTCGAGGATAGAAAATCCAAATAATGGCCTCCTTTGAGAGTATCCAAGAAGGTATCTAGAATTGGGACTATTATGGAAAATGGAGCTTGTATCTACTAGAGGTGGAAAAGGGTTAGGAGGAGCCAAAATGATCTCCTTCATGCTCATACAAGGGAGTAGACAAGTGTAGCTCCTATGAAGCCACAAGTACTTGGCACACACTGCGCGAGGGAGTATATAGTAGACACGAGGGTGTCCAACAACTATTATCTCTAAATGGGGTACAACATGGAGTCAATGACCATTGAAGCCACTTAAGTTAGAAATAGGTAGTAGGAAGAACTGTGTAGCTAGTTAGATCAATCTCTAGTAGAACTTTTTGTAAATTGCTTATAGCTTTCTAGAATGCAGTTAGCACATGACATGGATATCGAATTCTCGATGTTGTGCACTTCAAAAAATGTAAGCGTATCACGTGTCATCATCCAACGGTTTATTATATTTGACACGATCTAAATAAATTTACAAGATTAGGTTTATGATATGTGTAGATGTAAATGGGAGGGTGCAATGGAAATAGAAGAAAATGTAAATGTGAGAATGGAAAACCCAAAACCACGTGTGCTCTCGTACCATTTACATGCACAGGGGTACACGTATATTGGTTGGAAACGATCATTTGATTTAGATACTCACGAGATCCCTAGAGAAAACCCATCCTCCATGACTGTGCTCCCATTTACATGCATTCTCCCCTCGCTTCTCTCTTGTGCTTTTCTCTTTCTCTTTCTCTTTCTCTCTCTCTCTCTCTCTCTCTCTCTCTCTCTCTCTCTCTCTCTCATCCATCCACCAAATTGGACCGTCCCTTCTCTAATTCACGTGACACCGTTATGTTATATTATCATGTATATTCCTTGCACTGATGGCTCATCGCCAGCCGCAACCTCTGTTTCTCCTTCCTTTGCCGTCACCACCCTGCCCTTGCTTCCCTGTCTCTCGCCTCCTGACTGCTTCTCTCTTTTTTGCTTTCTCTCTCGACTGATTCTCCGCCGCAGCTACGATCTCACCCCTCTTACCACCAGCTCCTCTCTCTCTCTCTCTCTCTCTCTCTCTCTCTCTCTCTCTCGGTCTTCGAAGAGTACGACCAAAACTCTCTCACGCGTGCGTGCAACCGTAGTGCTATTATGCATATAAGACAGAGGATAGACTATCTGACGTACCTGAACCACTCCAATAGTTTTGCGCAATAAGCCGCACGATGTATAATGTGAAGAAATGGAGGAGAAATGTGTCCGATTTTAATTATCTTCTGGTAGATCTTATTACAAGATGAATAAAAAAGAATAGGCAGACAGTCTACAAGTTGCACAATGATCACAGCTGTACATGAAGGTCGAGCCCTGGCGAACGAGGCGGGGCGCACATGCATATTGCGTTGATTGTCATCCGCAGGTGAAGCAGAAGGATCTTCGGTTATGGATCCATAAAACACCCGATGATTACGAGTTAATGATATGCGCAGAGCATGGATCATATCATGATGGCGATATTGATGAGACGGTGCCTGCACGCAGCATGAATTTAAGAGGGCACTCCCGGCTCCACGCATCATCAATATCCTGAGATTCTTCATGATCGTTATATCAAGATGGTCTTCCTGGCGCGGCAGTTGGGAAAGATTGGCGTGTCGTCGTTGAGGTATCGCAGCACCTCTGTGAGGGAGATGACCTTGTTCCAGTGCTCCAAGTATGCCTGCTTCCTCATGCACCTCCTCTTCCTCGCTATGGGCCTGCTGGCGCTGCCCGCGCCGCCACTGCAAGGCGAGGCCTTGAGGTGGTGGCACGTCGTCTCCGCCGGCGTTATCCCGGCGTCGACCAAGGCCTGAATTTCCTCATGCTGCTCATGCAGGTCCTGGCCGCCGTTTTCAATGCTCTGATGGTCCAAAGTATTAGGCTTCTTGATGATGAGGTCTGCACCCATACATGCAGATTCAGCTTCAGGCTCTGCACCTGTCAAATATTCCGCACCCACAATGATGACCGCCGGCTTCGGCGGGCCCTGGGCCAGCAGTACAGCTACTGGATCAATCACCAGCTCCTCCTGGCGCAGGGACAATGTTCTCTCAGCGTGTGTTGATATTTGTTGCTGCTGCAGACGATCTCCTGCCATCTATGCGGGAATATTCGGAGAGAGGTAGAGGGACATGTTGCGAGTCCAATAAATTGAAAAGCCCCAAAATAGCAAGTTCTGTGAACTTCACGCTAACTTCACACGACACTCTGTAACTGTCCAGCAACCACCTTCGAACTGCCCTCGAAGGCTATTTAAGCCTGTTCCTACATAAGTATCAATCAATCAATTCTTGCCCTCATATACATTGTCTTACATTGTCTGCGTGTGCTTGTTTGCTTTTAACATGGTATCACTGTAAGCACACGCTTACCCACCACCCTTCCATCCCTCTCTGTTGCTCTTGCTAGCGCCTGCTTGTTGATCCGGACAACAGTATGGCAGCCCCGCAAGCACCAGTTTCTCTCATCCCAGCCACTGTCAGGAGTTATCATCTTGACAAACTGACAGGCACGAATTATCTCACGTGGGCCACCCGTGTCACCCTCTTGCTCAAGCGAGCATCCCTGTGGGAGATTGTTGATGGCACCTGTCCCTAGCCTGCTGCTGGAAGCCCCGACCTAGGTACTTGGACTACCCAAGACCTGCAAGCCCAAGCAGAGCTCATGCTCCATTTAGGCGACCGCCAAGTCCAGCTGGTACGGCGTTGCCAAACCTCTGCAGAGATTTGGAGTTTTCTGTGCTCCACTTACCATCATGAAGACCTCATCACCCGTGTCACAGCACTCAAAAAGCTGTTGACCTCGAGTCTCTCTGAGCAGCAGAATGCACCTAAATTTGTTGATGAGTGGCGTACACTCCTCGACAATGCCCTCTTGTCTGGCCTGCAACTAGATGACAGCCTCCAATCCATGCTGCTCCTGGCCGCACTCCCAACATCTTGGAGACCCTTCATCACCACCCAAGCCTCAGTGGTCGGCCTCACTGTGGAGACCCTCATAGCCAGAATCCTTCAAGAGGACACTATGAGGAATGGATCCTCTCCACCAGCACCTGCTGTTGCTCAATTCCTTCAATGGAATCGTGGAGGCTTCAGACGCAGGCCCTTTCAGCGGCCCAATGCAACCCCAAGAAATCAGCCAAGAAGCAATACCCCCCTGACTCCTACAGTTTGCGGATATTGCAGACGCCATGGCCATGTCGAGCGCGATTGCCGCACCAAAAGACGTGATCAGCAACAACGAACTGGTCGTCGTCCTCGCGCTCACCTACAACAAATGGAGGACCCTGCTCTTGGTCAATATGGTATCGAATCATTGCAATTATTTAATTCTGTGATTCAAACCATTAACACACTAATGCTTGATCAAGATCATGCTTTAGAATGGTTGCTTGATACCGGTGCAACCCACCATATGACTCCCCATCGCCATTTCCTTCATGGCTACAGAAAGCTTTCACCAAGTGTGCAGGTATATCTTGGTGACGACAGGAGTCTTAATGCAACGGGAATTGGCAATATGCTTGTATCATTACCAAGTGGGACGACCATCAAAGTGCATGATGTCTATCACATCCCTGGTCTCAGCCGCAACATACTCTCAGTCACTTCTGTCACCTCAACAGGTTCAACCATTAAGTTCTCTCATGATCATTGTGTCATTCAGTTCAAACTTCCCACAGGCGAGTTTGAGCTAATCAAGCTTCAACAGAAGAATAGGTTATATCCCATCCTCATTTCACAACAAGGCAACCATCCAATCATTGCCTCGACTTCAAATTTGTCCCTACATTTAACCAAAGCCATCTCAACCTTGCTGTGGCATTACCGGCTTGGACACATCAACTCTTCCACCCTCAACCATATGGGAAAGAACCGCCTTTGCCAAGGGTTACCTGATAACCTCTCACCAATTGATCTTTGCGAAGGCTGCGTCCTTGGCAAATCCAGCCACCATCCCTTTCCAAGGTCCCAGACTCGTTCAACACAACTGAATCAGCTGGTCCACAGTGATTTGTGCGGCCCGATGGAAACAAAATCCCTCACCGGCTCTCTTTATTTCCTAACTTTTGTTGATGATTTTTGCAGATATACCACAGTATATTTTCTCAAGCTCAAGTCTCAGGTCTTGACATGCTTTCAGGATTATTGCAGGAAGGTCATGCGAGCTCATGACCTCCCAATTCAAGTTCTCCGTTCTGACAATGGTGGAGAATACAAGTCTAATGCTTTTCAGGTTTTTTGCCACAGTGAGGGCATCCAACAGCAGTTCACAATTCCTTATACCCCACAGCAAAACGGTGTCTCCGAAAGGAAGAACCGTACCCTCGTCCAATCTGCTCGTGCTATGCTCCTCACTGCAGGCCTCTCCAAATCATATTGGGAAGAAGCAGTAGCCACTGCGTGTTATCTTCAAAACCGCATACCCCACTCCACTCAACCAACATACACCCCGCATTTCCATTGGTTTGGACAAAAACCAAATCTGAAGCATCTTCGAACCTTTGGCTGCACTGCGTACCCTGTCAAAGCGATCTCCTCACGTCAAAAACTTGATGCCACAGGTGAGCGAATGATCTTTGTCGGATATGGGGACCGCTTTGGTATGAAAGCCTACTGGCTATATGATCCTCATCATCAAAAATTTCATTTTGCCCACTCCGTTTACTTTGATGAGTCTTCTTTGCTCAGCCCCCAGCCTGTTGAGAAGTCCAAACCTCCCCTTGAAACTTCTCCAACGACATTTCCTGATTTCAACTCTGAAAGCAGCTTTCTTCCCCACCCCAAGTTGAATGGGAAGAACCGGATCTCGCTCTACACCCACCTCCACAAGTGCCCCAACAAGCCCCTCCATCACCAGCAGCTCCTAATTCTCCAAACCCCATTAGAACACCTCTTCTCTCTCAACCTCCTCCTTGGTCTCTTGGAGAAAGGACTGGCTCTTTCCTCTTCCCCCAACCTCCTACACCCATCCAAAATCAGCTGGAGCAAGCTGTGAATACTTTTCAACCAACCTCTTCTCCCGTACCACATCAACCTTTACAATCATCTCCTGCACAGCAGCAGGACATTTCCCTTGCTCCTTCACCTTCATCCACCTCCACCGAATGGGCTGGACATTCCCTGCAACCACACGTCCCTGCGGAACCCATACATCAACCCTCCTTGATGGCTCCTACTCGGAGAACTCGCTCAACTATGTCTCCCAAAATGCGCTCACTCCGGGAGATATACGAACATAGCAACCTCTCCGTCTTGCTCGATTCTTCCATTGAACCAACCCATGTTGCTGCTGATGTGGAAAGCATAGCCCACCCTTTGGTTTCCACCATTTTCAACCTCCAAGTTCTCTATGCAACTGCCCATGCCCCAGCCAATGATCCTGGTTCACTGCCTCTAACTTCAGAACCAATCGATGCAATCACTTTAGAAGAAGCCCTCGCTGGAGATGAAGCCCCCAAGTGGAAAGAGGCAATGGATTCTGAATATCAATCACTCATTGATAATCACACCTGGAAATTGGTGCCTTCCCCACCCCACAGGAAGCTGGTCACTTGCAAATGGCTCTTGCGAAAGAAACTTAATGCTGATGGAAGTGTCTCACGCCACAAAGCCCGCCTCGTAGCTCGAGGATTCTCTCAGGTACTTGGCCTTGACTACAGTGAGACTTTCTCTCCTGTCCTTCGCATCACCACCTTCAGGGTGCTGATCGCCATTGTTGCACAATTTGGCTTCTTACTTCATCAGATGGATGTACGCACTGCCTTCTTGAATGGCGATTTGGAAGAACTCATCTACATGCAGCAGCCTCCTGGTTACATCTCGGCTGAGCACCGTGATTATGTCTGCCAACTTCTCAAAGCCCTTTACGGCCTGAAACAGTCATCCCTTCAATGGTACAAGCGATTTCATGGCTGCATGGAGAAACTTGGGTATCTACGCTTTCAATCGGATCCCAATGTTTACAGCCGTCACACAAAAGACACCTTTCTTTTGCTTGCCATTTATGTGGATGACATCTTGCTTCTCTGCAATTCTCAGATATCTCTTGATGCTGCTAAGGCAGAGTTACATGCTTCCTTTTCAATGACAGACATGGGTCCCATCCACTACTGCCTTGGCATCCAGGTTCATCAAGCTGGTGGCACCATTACCCTCTCGCAAGAAGCATACATCCTCTCCCTATTGAGAAAGTACAACATGGCATAATGTAAAGGCATGGAAACCCCCTTGTCACCACATCTCAAGCTTCAGCAATCTGATCACTCCAATCAGATCACCCAGGTCTTCCCTTACTCCAATGTTCTTGGAGGTGTGCGCTACCTTGTCACTTGCACCCGTCCTGACATCTGTTTTGCTACCAACCTTCTCTCTCGCTTCATGCAGCACCCCGGAGCACCTCACATTCAATGTCTCAAGCGCCTCTTGCGCTACCTTCAGCACACCAAATCTTTTGGTCTTTCTTACTATGCAGTTACTCCTAAACCATCACCTTCCCTAGTGGGCTACTCTGATGCAGATTGGGGGGGTGATCAAATTAACCTTACAATCTACCTCAGGATATGTTTTTTCTCTCTCCGGAGCTGCAATCGCATGGCAAAGTAAGAAGCAGGACAGAGTGACTCTATCATCAACGGAAGCTGAATATGTCTCCATGACACTTGCACTAAAGGAAGGCATTTGGCTGAAGCATTTGCTGATTGAGACAACCCTCTTTGAAGATCAGCCACTTCTCCTTAACTGTGACAACATGTCTGCAATCATCATCGCAAAGAACCTGAAGCACTCGGAGAAGACAAAGCATATCACTATGAAGTTGCAATTTATCAGGGAGCTGATTCAAGAAGGAAGCATTCAACTGGCTCATGTTCGCACAGAACATCAATGGGCTGACTTTCTCACCAAACCACTTGCGAAAGCAAAGCATTTGGAATGCTCCAGACAGCTTGGCCTTATCCCTGTATAATTTGGCCTTGTCAATTTAGGGGGGTGTGTTGCGAGTCCAATAAATTGAAAAGCCCCAAAATAGCAAGTTCTGTGAACTTCACGCTAACTTCACACGACACTCTGTAACTGTCCAGCAACCACCTTCGAACTGCCCTCGAAGGCTATTTAAGCCTGTTCCTACATACGTATCAATCAATCAATTCTTGCCCTCATATACATTGTCTTACATTGTCTGCGTGTGCCTGTTTGCTTTTAACAGGACAGAGTCACAGCCTCACAGGAGATGATCAGTTGAAGACGAGAGGAGGAAATAGAAGAAGATGCGAAGTTCTACCGTGCGAAAGGGGGGAAAATGAAGGGAAACGATGATCGGTGGATAAAAGTCAGAGGGGGAAATGGGAGCCGGCGTTTTTTATATGTCGTCGAAACGAGAGACGCGTAAATGCCACGCAACTCTTCCGTGTGCGTGGCCCGTCGAACGCGTTGTCGCGTCTCGCTTTTGCTTTCCTTTGTCTGCCTGCTCATGTCAATCTGGCGGCGCGCACGTGCTTCCAACTTTCTACGATGACGGTTGTTGTTTTTGAAAGGTAAAGTTTCGACTTTCTACATGATCGCTTTCCACCGTACTCATTTTCAAATTTTGGCATTCAAGCATTTACGATGTACATCATTGGTCAAGACCCTAATGATTTAGGATAAGGGTGCCAAATTAGTGGTAGCGACCAGCCCTTGTAGCGGAAAATATCAAGATGGTAGAATTGGCCCAAATGATGTTTCACATCTCTTTGCAAGGGATTGAGCTTCCCAACAACAAAATATAAGCAAAGATAAAGGTATGGCGAGGCCTTTCTAGTGCTACACAAGAAAATTAGTGATGCAAAAAAAGACCCATTTTTTTGTTATATGGGTGTGTGCCTATTTGAAGATAGTGTATTAGCAGCTCTCCATTGGACACCTGTTACACGTATCAAGCAATTATTCATTTGATTTGCTCTCAAATCAATGTTGGTTTATCATAATCATTCTCACAAAATAGGGGGCCGTGTTTTAATTGGGCCCCTTACCTTAGAGGCTTTATTTTTGTTTGAGTTGTGAAATAGCTCTCTGTTGAAGATTTACCTCCTATACCCCCAACCCAATCTCTTTTTTTGTGTGGGTCCTTATTTTCTTTGGCTCCCAGCATTCTTTCTCATCCTCTTGCCTATTCTTATTCTCACTCTTCTTCTTCTCCTTCTTATGTTCTTGTGCAAACTTTGGTTTCACAATCATCGTGAGTTGCAACAAAAAATCTAAGCTAAAACCACGATTTGGGTCGAAGATCACCTTCTTCCAATGGATCCACACTTGCTAGAGATTAATAGTCCTTAAGGAGTTGCATATTATGAGTGGAATTCCATATATTTTCCCTAAACAGGGAAGTATCATGCACATTAGCACCTTCGATTGTGCATTGTACAACACATGAGGCTTGTAATTTAGCACCATTAGTTACACATGTGAAAGGAAGAGCAAGTACCTACATTTGTGCATGCACTTCTCTTTGCACACAAATTTTGGGATGTTTCATCACAAGTTAGGAACCATGGCAAAAGAGCAAATGGTGGCAACAAGAACTTGAGGGTCATGTGGGTCTCCTTGAGATGGGTGTAATTTCCCTTGGCCACCATCAATTGGCCTATTTGTTTTGAGCAATTGCAAGATTTCTAGGTTAAGAGATGATAATTTTCAATTTTATCTATGAGAAATGAGGGAAAAGGCTTAGGAATTCTTGATAAGAGAGTAAATTTGCATATTACATAAGACTTACACAGATGGATAGGCTAGGCACATGTTTCAATGCATGCATACCCTTTGAGGCTATCATAGATTGTTTGATATGCATCACATCACTTTTGAATTGCATTGATCAATAAAGCATGAGTGTTTGAGCACAAATATTTTCAAAGTGTTCTTTTCTCTAGGTGCACTACATCTTTGATTGAACTACATTGACATAGATTTTTGGAAAGACCCAAGAATCTTGGGGGGTTTTTGTACTAGCACAAGAATTGAAGATCACTTGTATACCCTACAAGCACGATTGAAAGGCACGAAGAACACATGCTTGTATGACATAAAAAAGATATAGATTTTGGCAAGCATCTAAGCTTGCAAGTTCATGGAAATTGGTCCTTTAAGAAAGAAAAATTTTATTTGCATCTTAGTGTGCTTCTTGATTTTAGAGAGTTTTTAGCTGGCATAAAGAGGGGAAACCTTCCTAGTTAGTGGTTGTGCCATACTTTCCCACCTACCACCTTACTATTGGCTGGATCCATCTTATCACCCTACCATTAGGTGGTTCCACCCTATTGTTTTCCCTACCACTTGTAGTTTAGATGTTGTTGCCTTGCCCTAGAGGATCATTGTGAGCTAGTTCCTTGCTCTCACCATTAGATTCAAAGTTATTTAGTCTACATTTTCACCAATATAGCCCAAATTTTGCCACTCCTAAGGGCTAGCAACTAACATGATCATCAACTACTATTTTTTTAATTCATGGCATTTTTATTCAAACAAGATAGCTTGTACTTTTGCTATCTTAAGTTATCATTGGTATCCTATGTTTCAAAGGACTATGTTTCACTTCCCTCGTTGCTAGATACATCACCATCATTCCTGATGGATTGTTACTGCTATGCTTTGGGATCCATCTTGAGTGTTGTATATTCTAAGAGCTATTCTTAGCATCTCTAACACCACTTTCAACTCACATGTACCTTAGTCACTAAAAGAAAGAGATTCAATGTCCCATTATATTGTATTCATTTGTAGACACCTTCATCTTCATTTAGAACTCATTTGATTGTGTTATTTCTTTGTCATGTTGTTAGATTTCTTTGTATTTTCCCTACCATTTCTTTATATGGTAATATAATTGCTCTTAACCAATGTCTGAGATTGGATTGAAAAAACTTTGCATACTCAAGAGCACACATGAATACTTTCATACATGTCTCAACCAACACTATCAAAGAAATATCCCACAAAGACTATTCCTTTGGCATGTATTTGTCCCTAATTATAGGCTCCAAGGGATTGGTAACCTAAATCTCCAAATAGAGAAATGGAGGGAAAGAGAGAGAGAGAGAGAGAGAGAGAGAGAGAGAGAGAGAGAGAGAGAGAGGAGCGGAGGGAGAAGGATATAGAGAGATGGAACGATAGAGGAAAAGAGAGATGGATGGAAAGAGAAAAATAGAGGAGAGAGATAGGGAGGGGAGAAAAATAGAGAGGGAGAGAGAGAAATATAGAAAAAAAGAGAGAATGAGAGAGAGAAGAGAGAGAAAAGTATAGAGAGAGGGGAAAGAGAGAGATAAAGAGAGGAAGAGAGGCATTGCCTCTCATTTCGTTATTTTTCAAATTTCTTCTTTTCTCTCTTTATTTTTGTTTGTGGAGAGATGCATTGAGGGAGAGGGAAAGAGAGAGGGAGAGGCAGAAATAGTGAGAGGTGAGGAAAAAAACAAAGAGGAAGAGAGAGGAAGAGAGAGAAACAAAGAGAGATAGAGAGGGAGGGAGGCATGGAAAAGCAAAGAGAGAAGGAGGGCGAGGGAGAGAAACAATGAGGAAAACAAAAGCGTATTATATGTTGTAACATAAGTGAAATGGACACAACGATGATGGCCGTGACATTAAGATCATGAGGTGTATCTCAATCAGTATGTCCAGTGCCCTTGTACTTAGTGCAAGCTAGCAATTCAACAAAAAGGTTACTTGTCTATAGACCACGTGTGACTCTTCGGCAAGTTTCAATAAAAAATCATTGACCAAGCAATCCCAAACTTTGAGTTAACAATAAGAATGTGTGTACTAATCATGCTTTACATTCAAATTGTAACTAAATATCATATACAATAATATTAGATGTGTCCTAGAAATGTCTATAGAGAGGTGCCATTCCATCCTAAGGAATGCACCTATTGCGGCCCACAAGAAGAGTTTGTGGGTGTGCAATGGATGGAGTGCCTGAGCCGATAAACCCATTAGAGGGTATACTACTAATTACACCCTTGACACCACAATCAATAGTGGACCTTTTGAATCTTTCTCCAATCTTGGAGCCTGAGATGGAGGCAATGATCAATGCATTACTACCCATGGTTACCAAGTCATCTGATTCATTGAGAGAGGTGGCATCCATATCATTATATGATGGGTGTTGAATATCTCACTTAAAGATGCTTCTTGCACTCCTAAGTGTATAGGGGTGCTCACATGTATTGATAGGATATGCAAGGACAAACCGTCCCTCAAAAGGTTCTCAAACACTTTTCACTTATACTACGTATATGTTTCTAGGGAGGAGTGGGAGTTCCCAAGGGAATATAGTCCAAAGGTAATCACATGCTTTCTTTAGCGTTGTTTTTAGATTTTATATAGAACTACTAACCTAGTCATTTCAAAAGCTGTACAAAATCTACAGCGCAACACGTGGTCACACTGGTGATATTTTTAAGTTGAGCATATCGACAAAGTATGCTCCATGATGGATGGTGTGGTCATGTTGAAGTTTTAGCAAGAAAGTGGGCGACATGCCATAGACCCAAATACTATGGTAGATAAGATGGAGTATTTTGGCAACTTACAATGTGATATTTCAATAGATTATTGTAGCTTCTCCATGATCATATTCTATGTACAGTGGTATTGGAAGGAGGGGTAACCATTCAGTGAGATCCATCTAGATTCTCGAAGGTATATTTCGAGAAAAGATGAAATGATCTACATGACACGTTTGTCTTGCCAAGTCATTATGAAAAAATGCATGACCTTGTTTGTTAAGTTTTTCACATCACCAAATAGTCATAAATGTTGTTTCATTCTTTGTGACACACTTATATGTTATATTAAAACTGTAATCTTCTATCCAAACCCCCTACAACCTTGTTGGTGGTATGTGGTGCCATCAACATCTTAGAGCGCTTGAGTTATGATGAAAGTAATATCTTGGGTATAGACAAAGAGAGTATGCAAGTAGAGGAGCTGATATTATGGGGTGTGGAGGACAAGGAGGGCTTGGAGCATTGCGAGAAGAGATGCATGGATAACATAGATGAAGAGAAAGGTGTACAATAATTTTTTGAGAATGAAGTGGACTCCTCTTTCTATGGAGACCTATGCATAGACCTTTTGGTGTACGTTGAGCTATGCCAAAAGCTTGAAATGAAGTCGTAGGACTAGCCGTATTTTCATCCACTTGTCAAATTTGTTGATAATTCCCATTTGTTACTGGTACTTACATATTTAAGATCTTCTCCTTGGAGGATGACTCATAGGAGCGAGCATAGAATAGCATCTATGTAATTGGAGTTGAACTCCACTGATTAGAATGGTAGATGGCAGTCATGTGACTCCCCACCTAGCAAGTATGCTCTAGGAACAATCTAAAACATAGATTTGATGGCAGCTCTTGATAGTTATTTTACTTAGTGGGGGGTAGCCATTACAAAAGCTAGTTCTAATTGCCTACTATAATACAAGATAAACACTTACACCATGACATCATCATTATCATCAGCTTATTTGCATGTTGCAATCATGGGGGGTGTAAGTGGAAATGTGATACATGCAGTTGTTTGTTATGCTTGAGTACTCCAACATGCAATAGCTAAGCTAGGCTAGGCTAGGCTTTGTTAATCAATCTTAATCATGGTTTAATAATATCCTTATCACATTCTTATGCTTATATATCTACGTGTATTACAGAGGGATATGCATGCCATAACTATTGATAGCTATATGGAAGTTCCTGTCAATGATGAGCAAGCCCTCCTTTGAGCAATTTCCAAGCAACTTGTTACTAGCATTGGCATGGACGCAAGTGATAGAAAATCTCAAATTCTACATTGGGTTAATGTACAATTCGACGCTTCTATTTACTATTTCATTAGCCATTAGGGATCAATTTGAGTAAGAATATAATATCCTCAGGGAAGTTACTATATGTATATTCTCTACATCACGTGCGTTCAAGGCCTATTTATAAGTATCCTTATCTGTAAATTTTTCTGAATAAAACATAACCCTTTTCTATTCAATCTGTAAATAATCCATTTATATTACACCCTTTTGTATGTAAAAAAATGTATAAAAATGATATTTTAAAATTACCTTATTTTGAACCCACGTGATGCACACATATTCATGAGTAACTTACGTGAGATAGTATCACCATATTATGGTATCATATAGACAAATTAAATAATATTTTTAAATAAAAATACATATATGCAAGCTTTTTTCAGGACATAGAGAAAAAATCATATATAGAAAAGTATTATTTGTTTAGGAATTGTTTCTTGACATAGGAAAAAAAAACCCTATATAGTGAAAAAATTTACCTAATCTATTAGATATATATTATGTCCTATTTAAAATTAGCTAAAATAATCTCTATATAATTTTCTAGTTGAAAATTTAATGTATATTTTTTCACTTAGAAATTCATATAAGTAGGAATATGCAAACTAAGAAAAATGCAATATTTTGAAGCTAGATAAGAATTAGAATCACATAAGAAATTTCTTATATATGAAAATTACCATATGTAAAACATAGATAAGTTTTCCTACATTGGAAATTTTTAAAAAAGGAACTCCCTACAAATTCCCTTGTTAAAATCATACAAAAGTAGGAAAAGTAAATAATAGGGGAAATGAAACATTTTCTACTTAGAGAAACTAGGGGATTGCATATGGAATTTCCATAGGGGAAATTTCCTACACCTAGGGGATTTTTCCTATGTAACACCCTAGTTTCTCTAACTAGGAAGTTCCATTTTTCCTTTTATTTACTTTCCCTACTTATGTGTATTTTTAACTAGAAAATTGATATTTTTTTGTTCTTTGAAAAGTTAAAAAAAAAACACAATGACTTGGGAAGACGAACATGTCGCACAAATCATTTCATCTTTTCTTGGAATCTAGCTCTAAGAATCGAGATGGTCCTTACTGAACGATTTTTCCTACTCCTTCTAATACCACTTTAAACCATTGTACATCAAATACGATGATGGAGAAACTATAGTAATCTACTAAAATAATACTTTGCAGGTTACCAAAATACTCCATCTCATCCACTATAATGTTTGGATCTGTGATCCATTTTGATTCTCTTGCTCAAGCTTCACCATGATACCATATTCTATCATAGATCACATTTTATCAATATGCTCAACTTGGAAATGTCAACCACATGACCACATTTTGCAATAGATATTATACTATACATTAAAACACCTAGATTAGTTGCTATATATGATTTTTAAGAATAACAACAAAGAAAACACACAATTATCTTTGGACTATATCCCCTCGAGAACTCCGACTCCTTCCTTAAGACTTCCTCCCCTTAGTGTGAAGCTATGGTCAAGGCATTATGAAACCACCTCTTAGGCATGAATTGTGGCAACTCCTTCATGTCCTCACAATATCGAACTAGTCATTGGTATATACTATCTCAAAATTTTAAACGTGCTACCTCTCATTCCCTTTTGACCTGCTCAAACCTATCCAAGCACTTCTCCATGGATGCATGATGCAACATATAAAAATGATTTACTTTCTTCTCCATAGTGGCATCTATCATGTTCTCTATCCCATTTTTGAGTACCGCATCTCCTATTGGTTTATCATTATCCTTCAATATCCACAATATTCTATTATGTGAATCCACCATCCATAATCACTCCAAATATATACCAATGTATCCAACACTAGCCAACCTTCAACTATACTACCCTCTAGATGAGCCCCTGTCAAACAAAGGCTTTCAAGGATTTCACGAAGCACTTTAAGAACACAAGGAGCTTTTAAACAATTCCTACATAAGAAAGCTCATGAACTGTAGGAAATTCTCTCATTTTTCCTAGGTATGTATACATGGATTCCCCATGTACAACTAGGAAATTACACTCCCCACATCTCATGGTAGGGAATCCTAGGCATGCATGTATGATTATCTTATATATAATTAGGGAATTTTATTCTACACATTTTTAACTAGGTATTTGTAGGTCATATAATTAGGGCATCCCATTTCCACCTACCATAGTAGGGAATTACATGCCACACCAAAGGGACTTTTAATCAATCCCTATATAGGAAATCTTGTGAAATGTAGGAAATGTTGCAGTATTTCCTATGTGTGTACGCATGTATTCCCTATATACAACTAGGAAATCACATTTCCCACATCTAATAGTAGGGAATTAAAGGTCAATATAGACTATTTCCTACCTTCTTTTAAAATTCCCTATGTAAGAGTACACATGAATGTAATTCCCTACTTCTCCTTGTAGGGAATCATAGGTCACTATGAAGATTTCCTATGTTATCTATAAATTCCCTATATAACAGATTTATGAAAGAGTGCCATTTCCTAATTGTAATAGTAGGAAACTATAAGTACATAGAGAATTTCCTTCCTTCTCTCAAAAATCTATGTATAGGAGATTATAAGAAATTCAAGCTTTGATCTAACTCATGAACACACATCAAAATTAATGAAATTGGAAGTAACCATATGAAGGTGATCCTAGATTTTCTAACCCCCCCTACACACACATATGAACATGTTGCATACACACCTGCCTACATGTACATGTGCGCACATACACACAGAAACACATGTGCACATGCTTACATGTGCACATAGACACACAGACATGCGAGCCTCTTTAGTTTTAGTCAAAAGGCCATATCTAAATACAATCATGGGCTTGTTTATCCTACCACTAAATGTTGGAAATGACCACCATGTTGTAGAAAAATGAAGCCTCAAACCAAGTAGTTACATACCTATTTTGTGCAACATTACTCTCTTTTCTCTAACTTTTTTGGTGATATAACCATTTAATGCATATGCTTTGATATTTCATGTAGGCATAGAATATTGTATAATGGCATACATGGCAATGTTTGGATTAAAAACCTTATAGGTCTTCATGCATGCCTTACATAAATTGTTCTACAAATCATGGTTATAAGAACAATAGTAAAATGCTCATCCTTGCAAGCTTGGACATACCAATGTAAACATATACTTGGTCTAGCACTGTATGACCCTTGGATGAGAAACCATCAATATTTTGAATGGTTATAGTGTTTGGAATAATGACCTAGATTGTTGAAATGGTCCAATTTTTTTTGAGATATCCTATTACTCTTGTTAGAAGAAAATGTTGGTATTTTTATAACTTCTTTAAATGAGCAAGATGGTGCTTGCCTTTGACTGCCATAGTGAAAACAAGTGTCCAATGAGCCATAATCTTCCTTTAGTAGTTCTTAAATAGTAAGACACATATGTCATATACTCTAGATAACTCAAAATCCCTAGGATCTCCTACTAAGGCCCCTTATGGACTAACTTTTAGAGGTCCCTAGAAAGGAGTTACAATGTATGACTATTGCAATCATAAAAAAGAAAAATACAAAATACAATGTAACACTGTTTAACAACCCATTGTGATGGCTTGGTTGGTAGTCACTGTGATAGAGCAATTCTCTAAATGAATGTTAGGATGGCACTATAAGCTTGGGTGGGGCCATAGCCATAAATAAGAACTCCACTTTTTCTTCTTTCACAGAGTGACGATGCTAGCAAACATCCATTTTTTAGCTACATTCATGTAATTCGTAAGGAACCTAAGCATATAAATTAAGACAAAAGTGTTTGCCATTTGGATCAACGCTCCAGAATGACTAAGGGCCATTTCATATTCATTCGATGACAAATGTGTGCAACAAAGCCATTAATTGAGGTTGAAATTATCCAATGGGGGATAGAGCTATCTTAGCATTGCTAAATTTGGCACACAAGAGGTGAGTGGGTAGTTCTCTATAGTACACAAAAAGGAGTGGCTAGCCATTGCCACCAATCAAGTGCATGCAAGCATCCAAAAAATTTTGAAAGCAAGAGCACCCAAATCATGTTTGATCTGCCTTTCATTTATTTTGATTTATGCATTCTAATGTGTTTGTTCATTTGGACATCTATGAAACCTTCCTAAGCCAACAATGTTTCTCAAGGTGATCAGGTCCACAAGTCAACTTTGGCTCTTTACATGTGTAGCTTAGTATGTCTAACCAACAAAGCACCATTCCAAGTCTATTTCATAACCTAGTACATCTAGCCAAGATTAGATAGAGCACCATTCCAAGTCTATTCATAAATCACACTTGCTAGCTTGTGGGGGCTAAAATCTTGTTTAACTTACAATTATCAAAAGTACAATCCAATTTGTGAGGATACATCTAATGCAATATAGTTATCAAAGATACCATAGAGAAAATTGAATAACACCAATCAAAATACATCGCTGAGAGAAAAAGTGGATGTGTGTGCAATAGGAACAAAGTTTGATTCTGGTTATGGTGCATGTGAGCTTTTGGATGACTTGTACCTATGTGGTTTCTGAAGTGTGCCTCAATCGCTTCAATATTATAGTGTTAGGAGCTCAAAATGGATCCCATTGGATTTCATGTGCTAATGGAGCCCTAAAAGACATTTGTCGTTATTAAAGGTAGATTATGTGCTCTCGGATCCACTTTAATTTTCTAGCAAAAAAGGACATGAGAAGTGGGCAATAGTTGCTCTTGATCTGCATCTAATATATTCAACAATCAAATTTTTGCATGTCTTTACTTATATGTAGATAGTTGAGGTATATCTTTTTTATTTGAGCATTCAACAAATTTTCAACCTCTTGCTAATTGTATGATAATTCCACTATGCATCATCAGGGTAGAGGCGACTCAAAAAGACAAACAAGGGGGACCTATTCCTGGATAAGACAAGAAGGAACAGATTGTGGTGGGTCCAAGAGAACCTTGAGTAGGGGCTACTACTATCTTTCAAGGGAGGCAAATGATATTCTGAACTTGCATTGCGAAGAAGACCATGGTGAAGGAGGTGACCAATCTATGAAAAGAGATTGATACAAACATAACTAGTAATTGTAGCAAATCATTAACAGAAGGATGGACAATGTCTTCTAAAAGTAAGACAAATAGAGTGTTTCAGTAGACTGAACCTGGTTAGGCTTCTCTTGCATTGTACAACCTCACATGCAAGGATTTATTTCTACCATAAGGGAATCTCTTTAAAAATACATGCAAACCATCATCCACAAGTAGAGAGCAAACACAATGTAAGCATAAAGATGATCTATTCTAACTTGCTCCATGTCATGTTTGGTGATAGCCACTTGAAATCTAACCATGAACTCGATTTACATGTTTCAAGATTTGTTAAGAGTGGTTGCCTTACTCACCACTAGTTTATCCATGACTATTAGACTTTGTAGGGTAGTTGCTAGTCTCATGCTTTAAACATGGTAGTGTTTGAAGAAGCCAGTATGTTAACATGGTAGGGCCTTCTCAAGGAGGGTTCGGCCTAAAGAAATATGCATACGTGGATATGGAGTGAGCATTACCAAAAAACATGAAAAAAGATGCAAGTGATTTTGTATTATATTGTTCAAATGACATATTCAATTATCTGTATGTAGTTTCTAAACAACCTTTGCTAGAGGAAAAGGGCGCAGAAGAAAGGAATGCTTACATTATGGACTCATTACAAAAGGCAAGCTAGTTGTTCCTCACTTACCAAGAGTCTCAAAAACCAAATACTGTGCATGCAATATTGTGGTATAGTCAAGGTGAACCCCTTGAAGTGTTTGAGATACAAGACATTTATGGTTCTAAACTGGTATGTGAGTCAAGTTTTCACAATTTTTGGATGTGTGTTATGATTGTCACAAATTGGGTCACTTTGTGAGATCCTATCCAAGAAAATTAATCAAGAGAGATACAAGGATAAAGGTCTGCATTAGAAATGAAATGCAGAGAATGTTTTGGTGGATGACCAATCAAATGAAATACATTAAGACACATCACCTAGATTAGGAGGAAAATTAAATAGGACTGATATGCTTGGTCAATCAATGCTAGTGATGGCCTCATGAATGCAATAAATCTAGCATGACAAGTCCATCATCAATTTATGTGGTATATTAAACACATTGGAGATATGGAGGGGATCAAGACTAGAGAGGATGTATGTGTCATGTGCTGATGGATAAGTGGATATCACTTGGCATCAAATATGCAATATTGGGGGAGTACTATGCCTTCGACTATGTCTCAATACTAATTACCCCCCTAAGGTTAGTATGTCAAAGAAAGACTTATAAATCTCTAAGTCCTTTTAAACTTAACATGTCTTTTTCTTCAAACAAAATTTTGTAAAGGAATTGCAAAGTGCATAGAAAGTAATGGCTTTAGTCAAACTTGATCCCTTTGAGAAGTGGAGAGCAAGCATAAAATCTATAATGTAGCTTTGCAAAAGCCATAGGGATATTAAAGATATGATGGGTAGAAAGTCACACTATATGTTTAACAATTTAGAGGTATTGCTCTTAAGTCCTAAAAAATTTCTTATTTTCCTTTTGTGGAGTTATATTAATAATCAACAAAGTGATAAATTTCAAGTACAGAGATATAATTGAAGGCTCATGAGATGATGGTAGGAGCATCCATGCACCAATCCATCACAAAAATGAAGAAGGAGTTTCATGAAGATCTCTTCATCAATTGTACTCCATTGTTGAAATATAGCTTAAATAAGTGGAGGGTTATAAAGCTACACTTGTCACCTTTTTGGTCCTAAAAGAAATGGTAAAGAGTGATATTTACCTCTCTATTAAAAGAACTTTGGGTGTGGAAGATACATTTTTTCTTGAGAAGGATGATTTTTTTGGGGAGAAATTTAGTGGTGTGTATTTCTTGGCTAGTAGGGTAGGTGTAGCAACTAGGGTTGGCAACGTTCACTAATTGGCGCCAAGATTGAATACGAGAGAGAGAGAGAGAGAGAGAGAGAGAGAGAGAGAGAGAGAGAGAGAGAGAGAGAGAGAGAGAGAGAGAGCACAAACGGTGCACCTTGCTACTTGGTACTACAGGTGAATCTAATGGCCGCTTATATAGTATCTTGAAATGTGATCTTTTTAGTTTATTGTAATTGCTTGCCTAGTGCTTATAATTGTTCTATCTAGATTCATGACATCATGGCCTAGGGTGCGATTGAGAGTAAGGGCTTTATGGAATCCTCACCTTGGTTTTGAAAGATGAACATGTCCTAGTTTTGCATGAGGTATTCTCTAAATCAAGATTTGTTTCCTCTTATGTGCAAGGTATGCTCTAAATATTCGGCCTTTCTAGTAAGATATGCTCTAAATATTCAAGCCGAAATATTTTGCCCTTTCTCATCCTGCCCCGAAGGTCACTTTCACCATATCTCGCCCTTTCTGTTATGCCAGTCTATGTTTGGCATGGCATCTCTCATCTGGCATCTCAAGGGGCTCCTACAAGGTCAATTAGAGAAAAAGAAAACATAATATATGAATGCTACCTGTAGAGAAGTCATTAATCGACGGGGAGGTCTAGCGTCAAATACATAGGAATGCATAGGCTGATGGAGAGAATGCCAAAACCTCCAAAATTGAATAATGACCTATTGTTTGGGGCAGGGGAAAGGGGGGACTTTGTGTAGAAACACAGAGAGAAGATTGGGTGAATGAGGCCTTGACTGCTTCGATCTTCTAGACCTGATAGAGTATTGACCTTTGGGGGATTGGACCTTTGATCTTTGGTCTTCTTCTTTGCGTCAGTTCTCACAATCTCTAGGATCACGATGGTCTTTGTGGTGATTAGACTAATAAGAGCATTGGTATTTTGAGCTTTGATAATCCTCATCACTATTATCAAACCTGAGGAATCATCGATCCATTTATTACTCAAAGTGTAAACACACAAAGAGACTGCTGCCTTTTAATGTCAGGCTTCATGAATGTTGCATGAATGGAGTGGTTAGTTGCACTACTACAAACCAAGATGTGAATACTTCGTAGATGCTAAAAATAGCTTGAACAATGCAAGAAAATTTCTATTTGATGAACCTGGGGTTGAAATATAATGTTGTCAACTGGGATCAGCAATTGGCCACACTCGAATGGCTGATTGATGTGTAAAACCTGCACAAAATCACAAGGTATGTGATGTCTCCTCTTCATGGAATTTGTGTTGATACAGTCAGGACCTTGTTTGACATGTTTGCCTAATTGTCTGTCAGATCCTGCATGAGTGGTTTGTGCTTAAAGTATGATGAAACATGGCAATAATGGAGGCTATATGTTGAAGGAAGATTTGGGTGCTTGAGAGAGTTAGCCAAGCTAATAGTAAAGGACATGCTGGGGGTTAGATATATTGAAGTGATGAAACATTGCATGTGATTTGCTTGTATAAGGCTTGAAACCACTGATACACTTGCTTGCTTTGGACTTGTTGAGAGAGACTTTTCTACTGCAGAAATTGGTTGTTGAGTTTGCCAACTTGGACGAGCATAGGAAGTATTAGTCCAAGACCATTTTAGGTGTTCTGTTTGGCCTTGTGTAACGTGTCCACCTGTTCTCTTCAGGACACGTCTTAGTAGTCCATCGGAAAGGAGATCTAGAAAGCTCCGACCGGCACTCCCATGGAATGTTACGAGGTTTGCGATCCAAGACTTTCCACGTCTGCCACGTAGTGGAAGTATTCTGGTTGTTCCCACTTAGGACCGATCTAAATCAGGGTTTTCCCTAATGGTCATTTCCTAAACAGCAACTAGCGTCAAACACCGAGCGAACTACTTTACTTAGAAATATCAGGGCCGAAGCAAATTCATGCTGCACTTGGTTCAAGGAGAATGCACTACAACAAAAAGGGTTCATAGATGCGCTTGTAGACGCAATATTTGAATTGTGAAAAAAAATGTCGGGCGCGTTTATTAACGCGTCTATTTGCGCATCTACAAAATCGCATCTAAAAGCGCGCTTATGATCAGAGTTACGCGCACACTTAGACGCGCCTATAGACACGCGTATAAACACGCTACGTAAATATATAATCATATTTATAAAAAAGTGGACATATTCATATTGTGCATCTATACAAGCATGTATCTACGCCTCTAAAACCGTGTTTACTTTAACGAGAATAGACGCGTATTTATCCTGCAATTTAGACACGCTGATAGACGCGCAAAACAGAGGTATGAAAAAAAAACCAGAGAGCATGTGGCTTTGCAAGCCACATGCTCTCTGGTTTTTTTCCCCCCATCAACATCAAATTGTATGCTTAGGGAAAACAGAGAAAGATTATTTCGAAGATTGGATACCGAAAACAAACAATGTATGTAGCATACGAAATTTCATATATATAGATGAAACATTTTTACATTATGAGTTCTAGTGCTTGTGACGTCATGGTCGCAAGCTAGTATGGTCGCAAGCACTAGCTGAAAGTAATACATATCAAAAATGAAAATTACAAGCCAAGGGGAGGCATGCATGCATGGGGCTTCTCTATATCTCCTCAGAAGAGGCATCATCATCGCTACTACCACCGCTGCCTATGCCGCTGCCGTTGCCGCCACCGCTACTGCTAGTCCCCCCTTCGCTACCCTCAACTGCATCAGGGTTCGCCTACACAAAGGATTAAGGTATATAAATACCATTACAAACAATAAATTAGAGTTATCTATACTTTTCATGTAAAAAATAAAACATACCTCTTCTGGTGGTGGAATCCTCATGGCGCGATTATATTGCTCCTCCGTGATGAGTCCCTCCTCATAGAAACGCTGCCAAGTGGACACCCGTTTATGACCTCGATGGTAGTCTACCTCTCTAGGAGTAGGCATCCTACCAACGATATGATACTACAAAACAATTTGAACATACAACGTATTAAAACACACTACATAATGAAGTGAAACAAATTACAAAATTTAATTTAAAAAAAGAAATCAAATAGTACTTACAAACTCAGCCTCCCATGACTCCTTGCCACCCGATCCATAATGCAAAGATCCCATGGTTGCCATCTGGATACGTCGCGCCTCTGCATGCTGGCGCCTTGTCATTTTCTCCACTGCTCTCTTCTTGGCCTCTTTCCACTCCTTGCGGTGGCAATTGGGTGGTTGGCCATATCCCGGGCGCCCCTGCTCTTGTCTCCGCAATGATTCCTTGGCGCGTGTCATAAGGTGAGACCTCTTGTTATGAAGCGTGTCTCTCACCTTTGACCATCCCTAATCATCTGAGAATCGTGAATTCTCGGGATTAGGGTACCTTTTATGTACTGCTCGCACCACCTCTTGCCACAAACCATTTTTTTGGTGCTTGAAGGGAATCATGCAATCTTTGTATGTGGCATGCACGACACTCCTCAAGTAGGCTATCACTTCCCTTCCCTCAAAGTCATGCAAGATACCACCAACATCAGTGATAGAGTAGTACATTTGTGGAGGCTCACCTCTCTCATTTTCCGGTGAGGGTGATCGAGAGCCACCACCTAAGAAACCCCCACAAAGCCCTCGACCTCCTCGTCCTCCCGTACCATTCTCCCTCCTCCCTCGATGTGCAGTACCCTCTACCTCACTCGATACACGTGCTTCTGCAAATGCACGTGCTTCGGCCGATCCATGTACCTCAGCTGATCCCTATATAGGCAAAGATGTGATAGGTGTCCCAGACATCACACTGAAAACCTCATCTGCAGTGGGAGGGCGACCAAGATAATTGGTCATCTCCCCCATGAATTGCTCCTTGTTGAATGGGGTGCTGGAGGATCCAGGATTCCACATCTACACAAGAAAAATCATATTACGCTGTGTAGATAAAACATATTACATACAGCGTCTATACCTGCATCTCTGTGCGTGTCTATACCTACGTCTCTGTGAGCATCTATCAGCGCGTCTCTGTGGGCATCTGTCAGCGCGTCTACTTTCGTGTCTATAGCTGCGTCTACACTGTCATCTAGACGCGCTGAGAGACGCGCACAGTCCCACCATTTCTTCTCAAACTTGCTTTAAAAACAAAGATAAAAAACCTCCATAGATGACAAGATCCAGCATGTGAAAAGAGAGAAGAGAGAGACAAACAAACAGAGAAAGCAAACAAGATTGAGAGAGAGAAGAAGAACTCACCTTCTTTGCTTGTTCCAACAGGTGGTGGCGGCTAGATTGCAAGCTCCTTGTCCTCCTTCTCCCTTCCCTTGGTTAGTTGCTTCAATCTTGTTCTCTTCCTTGCTATTTGTCTCTTGTTCTTTACTCTTTGGCTCTTCTTTCCTCCTATCCTCTTTTTACTCTTATTTCCTTGCCTCATTGTCTTCATGAATTGATAGATAGACACGAGTAGTGATATCGATCTCGAATTGCAGAAAACGCGCAAAAAACGCAGGAAAGCACAGGTTTGAAAAGAAAGCCACAACTTTTTTTAAATATTTCTATACTTGTGTGGCGCGTCTGTCAGCACGTGTAATGGCGCGTGTATATGCGCAGATAATTCTTGTTACACGCGCTTATAGACACGTAGGAACAATTTAAGGAATCAATACATGCATTTAGGGAATCAATTGACCTATGTGGTGACATATATAACAAAGCTTGAGGATAAGAGACAACACATTGGCAAGTCAATTGGCACATATATATGTAGTGACTTACTAGACCATCCCACTTACAATTGCATATTATCCCACTTACGTATCAATAGGTAGATAAAGCACGAATGGTTTTTAGCTAGAGAAAGATAATACAATGAAGGTGCACACGAAAGAGATAGAGAAAGGTATATTATCCATCAATCAATCAAAGATATGTACATGAAGTGACTTGATATAGTTATTAAAGTATCGTCATTTTTAGGATGCTCCATTGACTTCTACAAGTTCCTATAACATTGAAGTAGAATATAGCCAACCACACTGTCCATGGAAGGAAAACTTGGCCTCATCAAATTAACCAAGTTAATTTACTTATACATTTCATAGATAAGAGATTTGTAGTTGGCTTGTTGGTATTAGTCACCAACAAGTGGACACACTGGCTAAAGATGATGAAAAGAGGACATGTGCACATTGGTTACATGTGGTCCACCTTATCTAAAATTATATGTGAGCTATAAGTGCACCTTGACATGATTGGAATAGCTTGCATATGCACAAGCCAACTGATTTGCATCGATCTACTCATGCTATGAATTGGCATGCATGGCTAGGTTAAGTGCACAACATTAAATGAGACATGTGAGTGTATTGATTAGTTCTCTCTCTCTCTCTCTCTCTATATATATATATATATATATATATATATTGCAAATGCACAAGTCAACCTTTGATTTATATATACATCCAATCATCATGCCCTATCCAATCACATTTGTATAGGGCATGATTGGATGTATATAGGGCATGAAATCACATATATGTAATTAGCTTTGAATGATTTGATATATATTTGTAATACTCAGAAAGAAGTAAAGTTGGTAATGTATATCATGTCCTATACATATATATGCCCTATACATGTATATCATGTCGTATATACATGTATATCATGTCTGTATGATACTATATATGTATATCATATCCTAGCATATGATCTAGGTGTAATTATGTCGTATATACATCCAATCATGCCCTATCCAATCATGTCCTATTCAAAAAAATACTAGCTGTTAAGAGGTTTGGTCATATTCAGGTAACCTCTTGCTTGCATGATATGTTTTAAACTAAGAATCTTGGGAAATTTAAAGAAAAGATAGGATTCTTTGCCACCCAAGCCTACCCTGCTTACTCTATTGTTGCCTGAGAGATTGTTGCAGGGGCTTCCCCCAATTATGAGGTCAATCTTTCCCACTGCATCCACAATCTCAGCGGACTTATCATCAGTAAGATCTCTAACATCATCCTCCATTTGAAATCGGCCTGTTTGTAAGGTTTTGTTCCACTAGCTGGCTATTATGTTTTTACATTTATCATTGATCTCCACAATAACAACAACCTTCAAAATTATACCCAATTTATGCAATGCCACTTCTTTCCCACCAAGGCTCGAGAATAAGGACAGAACTGTTAAACCTTGCGGATATAATTCTTTCAGTGGTGAAAGACTGTACGCAATAGTATTGACCTGAAATGAGTTGCCCAATGCATCATACCGATATGAAAGGGTAGAGCAGTCTCAAGTGTGGTCACGATCATATCCAAGCACCAGCTCAATCTCATGGGGTTCAAGTGGGGCAGCTTGGCCTGGACTGACCCAAACCAATTTCCATATTTTGCATTCCAGGACAATCTCATGTTGAAGATAAGAAGGTATCTTGCTTTCTTTGTGGGAAGAAAATATTTTTCTGATCAATCCACATATAGTGCTAGGGGCACCCCGTGTGTTTATGCAATTTATCTTCTCTCTCGGATCCCATGGGGGCCAATACTTCTTTGTTTTCGGAAGCACCTCAAAGATTGTCATGGGAGCAGGGGGAAGGATCAACCTTCTTCCATCTACTGGAAGGTTATAAACATAACCATCTCAGCCTAGAGCATGCTGAAAAATATCTAGAGTCCGTGAACTCTGGATCTATGCCATTAAAATGCCGTTTGATGGTCTTCCACTCTGAATTGGGAACGTTCTCAACATTTTCAAAATAGAAAAAGGGAGGGCCTTCCATCAAACTATTCAATGGTTTTGGCTTGCCTTTAAAAAAGCCAGGAATTCCAAACCCAATGCCCTTTTTGAACTTGAAGGGTGGGATAGAACCTAGATGTGGACGTGATGTTTTTCCATTCATAGATTGAGTCTCGAGCCATAAAACACTCGAGTCTTCACTGGCACTTTTATCCAAGTCTAAAGTAGGAGTAATGCTGATCTTTATTTTAAGGCCCAAGTAAGTGTACCATAGCTTAAGGGCTCTTTCATCTACCCAGTATATTTTGCTACAGACATCTCGTGAGGGTCTAGCATGTCTAGTTATTTGAACACCTCGTGAGGGTCCAGCATGTCTAGTTTGATCTTTTATCTTTTACGACTAGTGCACATTATTCAATGCACTTTGGTGTGAGGGTAAACATCTTCAAACTCAACGTATAGATGAAAAGAGAAATACCCAAGATTGTGGTGTCCTTGCTCACTTCGAGGATGCCAATGGTACTTCGAGTAATTATTAACTCTATTTTTTTAATTCAATGATTCAATGTGTATTCTTAATTCTATGGTTTTTATCATGCGCACACGTGCATGCTCAAGAATCAATTTCAGGTGGTTAAATAATTATTAACTTTGATTTTTTAATTATGTGAATTGCAATTTTAGGTGGTTAAATAATTGTGTGTCTATTGGTGCGTCTATATTAGCGTCTATTTGCGCGGATATATAGACACACAATTCGCGTCTATTTACACGCACGTTTACACGCACTTATAGACACTATGATAGACGCGCCCGACTTTGCGTGTCTAACATGCGCGTCTATGCCTCATTTCTGTTGTAGTGATGGGAAACGAGAGGGATGCAAGGCTTGATCTCTCTGCCATAAGGCATAGTCCCTTCCGTTCCCCTAAAACAACGTAAATCGGAATTACTATAACCTAGATTCTAGGTCAGTACCCTTGTTGTTCGTATACTTTGAAACAATCTTCTTGCTGTCATTTATGATTGAGAAAAGTTCCCGGTCAATCGGGACCACCCATCCATAGGACGGACCATGGCCACATCCACCACACTTTCCTCAGGTTGTTTTAGTTGTCTAATTACCTACAACATTTAGCTGGAAATGCATCAATCAGCTTCCTTAATTAGCCTGTTAGGCACCGGTTCCTTCACATAATCGTAGCACTTGACATAGAAAAGCAGTGTTAAACAAGCTCCTTTTTAATAGGTTATCATATTTATCTTTGAAATATATTTATAAAGTCTATCCCGTAGGCTTATCCATAATCCTCCTGAAGGCTATCCAGCAATCCACAAGGATTCCTAATCTAAGATTCTGCCAATAGACTAGTATGCGGGCCTCGAGATCCAATCCCAGTCACGTTGGACTCTTGTGTAGGGCCGGGAAGGCGAGGGATTACGGCCAGAGCCCCCCTGGCACCCAAGCGTCCTCCTGCTCCAAGTAGCGCTCAACCGAGAGAACTCTTGCGCCGGGTTCGGTCCACCTTCCCGACGCAGTTAACAACTCCCTTGGTTAGGGTCAGGCAGGCAGTCGGGGGTAATTGAAGCTGCCTCTCCCTTCAGGCCTTCAACCTAAAGCATTAGATATGTTTTCATCATTTAATTCTTTGAGCAAAAAAAGCAAATAGTGCTCTCTAAACTGTTACAAGCACAATCATTTCCAGTGGTCGTTATTTTGGCCAACTGCTAAGGAGTGAATCCTTCTTTCCGAATGCATCCAGCACTCAATCCGGGATCAATTGTGACTCGGAAAGATTCCGAAGGGTTTGTTTGTTAACCCTTATGTTCTTGGGTTAGGGCCGTACCCTATTAACCCAACTTAACCAATACCTTAAGTTCTATTAGCAGTAAATATGTTATTCCAATTTATTGATTGGTCTTTTGCTTCTAATCCCCTTATCTTTATTCTTTTCCCAAGAAAGGGGCTATGTCAGGGTAACTACTCATTCTCTTGCAAGATAAACTTGTGCAAGAATCTGCCAATCTCATTCCAAGGAATTTGGCCATTCCCTTGTGATCAAATCACAAGATCATGCGACTCTGCAACATGTTGCACAAGTGTCGCATCTAATCCATGGGACTCTTTTAACCATCGAACGGTGCCTTCTAATCACGAAATCATGATTAGATAGGAAACAGGGTTAGGGTGTCTTCATAACAATCTGTTCTTGATTTCACTAGGCCGACATTGTCGGTCCTAGGGTTCCAAATTCAAACCGAGTTTCATCTTTTTAGCGAGCGATCCTTAGGGAGAAACCCTAGATCGTTTCTTGTAAATATGTCTTATTGTCCCTACATTCTGTGAATGTGGGTAGGTCTTTAGAGATACGAGAGTTTTATCTTGGCAATAAGTGCGACTAGGTCACATCCTCAACGTGCTAAACTCTAGTTAGCACTTTGGGATATATTGCATCGATTTAACCCTTCCTAAGCGACTCCTTCACGGTTTTAGGTGTTTAGGGTAAACCAATTTACTTTTCTATTCATGAAGATATTATCTTGATCAAATAGGGGAAAAAGTAGTTGCATTACAATACCATTCTCGTAAGCACACAATTTATTGCCTACGTATGTTTAGATTTACAGTCCCTAACTTTTTTTGTTAGGATCGAAGTGTATGTTAAGTTATGGCATAATTCCTATTGCTCCTTCTATAACGTGCAATCAAGATTCATGCTACTAAGCTTGAGGGTTTTATGATTAAAATGAACCATGCAACCTTTTTCTACTTTCATTTTTAAATGAGTTATTCGTATGCTGAACTTACACAATCTTTCGTAACTACTTACATAATTTGATTTGAGTTTTATGCCAATTTCCTAGAGATTAATCTACTTCATGCAGCCCTAGAATCATTTCCATGCCTTGCAATTTCCTATGGTTATTAGCAACCTTCTTTAAAGAATCATTTCGAAGAAAAGATGTCTAATAATGTGATATGCGATTTATTCTTTCCATGCATAATCGAAGTGTACTACCATAATTTTGACTTGTGAAGATGGTCATTAGTTGATCTAAATTTATTACTTTGTAATGCATAAAAACCATTTGCTAACAATGCATAGAGATCTTATGCTTTTTTTTTGTTCGATTCATTGAAAAATAGCAATGACCGAATTCTTCAATCGTGAGCTATTAGCCAAAGTATTTCAATCGAAAAAGTACATCCTAATTCCATAAATGATCCATGCACAGTTGTAATATTATGACGTAAATCAAAATTAAGAAGAAAACCTGGACTTGTGGTGAAATGTCCACATGGATGCTAGGAGATGATCCTCCTGCAGTTGCACCTTGTGCCTTTTTAGGAGCCATCGAGACTTCCACCTTCTTGCCTTGGCCGCAGACTTATGATCTTGGCCCGTCTCATTCGCACGCAAAACTCCTTTTTGAGATTCGGCTTCCTTGACCGATTGCATCGTCTTTCGAAATCAAGATTTAGAAGGCTTTATAGGCTTATGGGAGTTGAAATGGGAAAGGGTTTAAAACCTAGCTAATATGGCTTTTGGGAATTGTAAGTAAAAGGAAACTTAGAAATTCCAGATATAATAAGCCTTCACAAAATAGGATACAATGGTTTTAAAAGGCTTGTGTGGGAAGGGTTTTAAAAGGAAACCCGGGGTTAAAACCTTGTGGAAATGTTATGGAAAAGGCTTAAAATCCGACTAGTATGAGCTTTATGGGGGATGCAAGGAAAAGGGTTAATTCCCGAGGATGCAAGGGAAAGGCCTTAATTCCGAGGGTGTAAAGACCGCTTTGTAGGGCTAATGAAAAAGGGGTTTTAATCTTGGCTATTGCAGATCCACAAGAAGGGGGTTAAAAAAAGAAAAGAACCCAGGCTATGGTGGGATTTAAAGGGGATGCAATGGGAAAAAAAAGGGTGCTTAAAAACCAGGGGATAATAAAACCCACTTGATAAGGCCTATGAAAGCCCAAGGAAGGGAGCTTTAAATGGGCTTTGTGGAATGAAAAAGGGGGGAAAAGGGGTTAATTCTCGGGGTAAAAACCCCTTGTGTAAAAATGCAAGGGGAAAAAAGGGGGCTTAAAGGACCCCCCCCCTTAGAAGCTTCTAAGGCTTCTAGCCTTAGCATGTGGCAGGACTTGAGGACGGCGGCCAACTAAGAAGGTGGCGGCATGTAATGGCCTCTGATTGTTGGCAGTGGCAGCTCAGTCTTCAGACGACGGCTTCTCCAATCGGCGCAGCTGGTGTACGGCCTTCTCAGCCCCACCTCTCACAACATGGCCTGGCGACAACTTCCTCCTCCTCCACGTCCAATTGCTATCAATTAGCCTCATGTCCCTCACAACTATCACGATATTATTTTCCTCTATCTCTCACATGACAACGATTGCAGCGTTACGCTCCTCCATGGCTCCCTTGTTACTCCCCCCCCCAAGGGGGTTTTTATAGGCTAGGGAGAGGGACCCCTCCCCCCACCACGCGGCCTAATGCATGGCTTATCCTCCCCCATGTCGTATACTTAGTCATCAGCACCAAACCCCTCTCCTCCAGTACGGCCTTCGGCTGGGGGAAAGAAGGGATAATTAAAGAAAAAATAATTTTCCATAAATTAAATCAATTTTCTCTTGACCTCCTCCCAAGAGGAGGTTCACATGAAGATATGCAGTTTCTCTTTTTTTGATCTAGTTTTTGCCAATCATGATATGTCGTCTACACTTGCATCGTCCGTATTTTCAATGCCGACATTGTCATTGCATGAGACTCATGCGGCTGATAATATTTTCAGCAGAAATATTACATTCTCTCCCCCCTGGAGGAATCGAGATGTCCTCATCTCGAGATAAATTGGGGATATTGATGGTTGAGAGTGCTTTCATCTATCCAAGTGGCATCCTTCTCAAGATAATCTTTCCACTGGATGAGGCATTCTCTCAAGGTTCTGGATCTTAGTTGTCTCTCCCTAACATCTAAGATCCTATCAGGCCATAGTTCAAGGACTCCTTGACTAGGCATTACAACTTGTTGGTCATCAAGTACATGACTAGGATTTGGTACATACTTCTTCAATAGGCTGATATGGAATACATTATGAACCCTCAGGTTCTCAAGGAGTTGCAGTCTATAAGCATTAGGTCCTAGGCACTTGAGGATTTTGTATAGTCCAGAGTACCTTGGACTTAGCTTCTTGGACTCTCCTAAGGATAGGAAACTGTTCTTTGGGCGTACGCGAATGAAGACCATGTCTCCTTCCTCGAAGATTCTACCTTGATGCTTCAAATCCGCATATGCCTTTTGTCTATCCTTGGCAGCTTGGATGTCATGTCTTATTGACATCCAACTCTTCCAACATCTGCCTTGAAGCTTCAACCCTCAAGGTTGGATCTGAGAAGTTTAGGGGACTTTGACAGTCATGACCATAGAATGCTTGAAAAGGGGTCATCTGAATGCTTTATTGGTAAGAAGCATTGTAGGCAAATTCAACCAAACGCAAGTATTGAATGTACCTTTTTG